>NC_077228.1:403529895-403629226 GCF_027887165.1 Monodelphis domestica | reverse complement strand
TAAACATTAGCCTTATCACTACAGGTAGAAAGTCGTATGTCAGTGATCACTTGGGAAAATGAAAGAGGTTTAAGCAATCAACATTCAGCACTGGCAAACGAAAAGTTCACCCTAGACACATTGGTCACTGTTCTCTTATTTCTAGAACATGCATGCTTGGTATTCAAAACCTTAGTGCACCCTCTCTATGAAATCTGATTTGTTTTCCTCCTCCTATTCCTCTCTTCCTCCCTTCCTCCCTTCCTTCATCCCTTCCTTCCTTCTTCCTCCCTCCCTTCCTCCCTCCCTTTCTTTCTTTCTTTCTTTCTTTCTTTCTTTCTTTCTTTCTTTCTTTCTTTCTTTCTTTCTTTCTTCCTTCCTTCCTTCCTTCCTTCCTTCCTTCCTTCCTTCCTTCCTTCCTTTCTTTCTTTCTTTCTTTCTTTCTTTCTTTCTTTCTTTCTTTCTTTCTTTCTTTCTTTCTTTCTTTCTTTCTTTCTTTCTTTCTTTCTTTCTTTCTTTCTTTCTTTCTTTCTTTCTTTCTTTCTTTCTTTCTTTCTTCCTTCCTTCCTTCCTTCCTTCCTTCCTTCCTTCCTTCCTTCCTTCCTTCCTTCCTTCCTTCCTTCCTTCCTTCCTTCCTTCCTTCCTTCCTTCCTTCCTTCCTTTCTTTCTTTCTTTCTTTCTTTCTTTCTTTCTTTCTTTCTTTCTTTCTTTCTTTCTTTCTTTCTTTCTTCCTTCCTTTCTTCCTTCCTTCCTTCCTTCCTTCCTTCCTTCCTTCCTTCCTTCCTTCCTTCCTTCCTTCCTTTCTTTCTTTCTTTCTTTCTTTCTTTCTTTCTTTCTTTCTTTCTTTCTTTCTTTCTTTCTTTCTTTCTTTCTTTCTTTCTTTCTTTCTTTCTTTCTTTCTTTCTTCCTTCCTTCCTTCCTTCCTTCCTTCCTTCCTTCCTTTCTTTCTTTCTTTCTTTCTTTCTTTCTTTCTTTCTTTCTTTCTTCCTTCCTTCCTTCCTTCCTTCCTTCCTTCCTTCCTTCCTTCCTTCCTTCCTTCCTTCCTTCCTTTCTTTCTTTCTTTCTTTCTTTCTTTCTTTCTTTCTTTCTTTCTTTCTTTCTTTCTTTCTTTCTTTCTTTCTTTCTTTCTTTCTTTCTTTCTTTCTTTCTTTCTTTCTTTCTTTCTTTCTTTCTTTCTTTCTTTCTTTCTTTCTTTCTTTCTTTCTTCTTTCTTCCTTCCTTCCTTCCTTCCTTCCTTCCTTCCTTCCTTCCTTCCTTCCTTCCTTCCTTCCTTTCTTTCTTTCTTTCTTTCTTTCTTTCTTTCTTTCTTTCTTTCTTTCTTTCTTTCTTTCTTTCTTTCTTTCTTTCTTTCTTTCTTTCTTTCTTTCTTTCTTTCTTTCTTTCTTTCTTTCTTTCTTTCTTTCACCTATCTTAGTATCAATTCTAAGACAGAAGGGCAAAGGTTAGGCAATTGGGATTAAGTGGATTACCCAGGATCACACAGCTAGGAAGTACTTGTCTGAGGTCAAATTTGAATGTTTCTTTCATTTTTTTAAAATGTCCTGTCATTTTGGTCAAAAATTCTATTCCTCCCTTAAAAAGATAATGATGCTTAGAAGTTTTTTTGAGTGAACCTAGGAGATAAAATAAGAACTGCTCCATACCCAATTTTCATTTATGCACATCCTATTATTTAAACCTTTATGATCTTTATTGATGTATGAAGTTTTTTTCCCCAAGTCTTTTAGAAGTAGAAATAAATATCGGTTATCACAGACCTGAGATGGTATAAGACTAAAGAAGAAGCAGAATGAAAGGGCTTTGGTTAGGAATTGCAGTTAATTGTAGCTTCCTGCATTGATCAGAAAAGAGTTCATCTTAAGTAGTGCATTAAGAGCATTAGTGTGAGGCCAAGAAGAATGTTTCAAGGACACATTGTACTCAGCAGAGAAATTACCTGGAACTTTTCCACTTTTCATTTTACTAATTGCTACTAGGGCTACTTTTGTAGTCATACAAATCCATAACATGTTAATACTGTTATTGAGCTATAATATGTAGCCTATTGGTCAGGGGAAAGTGACAGGATATTTATTCCTAAATGATCTGAGTTAACAGCCTCGGTCTTTCATTTTGGTTTGGCTATGGAAAATGAAAAAGGATTGTAATATATGGTAGGTATAATACAGAATACAACACTAACCCAGTGCCATAGTTGTATGATCCTGGGTAAATCACTTGACCTCTCTTAGATTGTTTTCTTATGGCTAATGTATCAGGGATGGAGGGTATTCATGGTCTCTCAGGTCTATGGCTCTTCCAATTAGTGAGGGCATTCTACCTGGAGTCTTCGAGTTAGGAATTCAGATTTCAGTTTTGCTTCTTAGTAAGTATGTGACTTGGGCAAGTAAGATTTTGGGCAAGGTTCTCAGATTTTCATTTCATCCTGATCATATGCCACAACTTGTTTAGCCTTTCCGCTATTGAGGAGTACCATTCCATTTTCCCTTTACCACCATAAAGAGAGCTGCTATAAATATTTTAGAACGTATAGGTCCTTTTCCATTTTCCTTTATCACCTTAGGAAGCAAATCTAATAGTAGTCTTGGTGGGTGAAAGTATATACACAGTTTTATAACTCTTTGAGTATAATTGTTCTCCCAAGTGTTTAGATCAGTTTACAATTTTACTAGCAGTGTATTAGTGTCCTCATTTTTCTAAATCCCCTCCAAACATTTATTTTGCCTTTTTATCATTGTAGTCAATCTGACAGGTTTAAGATAATATATTAGAGTTGTTTTGATATATAATTCTTTAATCAATAATCATTTGGAGCATTTAAAAACATTCCTAGATATTTCTCATTTCTTTATCCCAAAACTATCTATTCATTATATCTCTTGGCCATTAATTCCAACTTCTTCATCAATAAAATAGGGTAAATAGTAATTATACCATCTAACTCACATGCATATTATGAATCTCCCATTAGATTCATTTATTCAACAAACATTTATTAAACATTAAATTAATCACTAATTAAATTGAAATTTAAAAGTAAATCAATGTTTCATAATAAAATAAGTATTCAATTAAGTACAATTAAGAGATAAAGATTAGAAAAGATATCTGCATAGAACTGACAGTCTAGTTAGGGGCATATGATACAAAAGCAAATGTGATCTTTCTTTTAGAAATTGTCTTTTGACATGAAGAGCTTGGGAATCCTTTGTACAAATCTGTTATTTCTCTGATTTATTGCTCCTAGATAATATGGGTATAGAGAGCAGGGCCAGACAGGCTTTGGGCTATGACCATGAACAAAGGGGAATAGACCTGAGGATCAGAGTGAAATGCATAATCTAAGTTCTTTCCTTTGTGGATGGGATTACGTGTGTATGTCTTTGTAGAAGTAAAAGTGTTAGATTTGCCTTTGCAGGATTCAAAAGCTCATGTGACATCCATTTGTCCAGTCAACCTGAGAGCAAGAACAATACACTTATCTCTCTCCTCTGTGTATCTATAAACAGGGATAGCGTGGAACTTCAATCATTTATTCATTCTGTTATGAAGGTCTTAATATTTTTGTTCCAGACATCTTACTGTCTCCTAATTCTTGGGAAAGAGAGTGTAGCAATATATCTTCCCACATCAGTTCCAGGCTTGAAAAATGCAGTAGACTGAAGAAAGTAACTTTAAGTCTTCAACTGGAAAGTTCTTCCTTAATTCATAATGTATCTGTCCCTTTAACAAGCAGTAGTATACCTAAAATGATTGTCAAACATAGTTTTGCCTACAAGATCCTTGAGTTTAGTCTATAGAAACTTTAGGAAAAGGGATAGTCATATTACTCATGGCCTAACTTGAGACAGGAAGTAGTGGGAAGCATTACGGAGGACATATACAAAATACCTAACTTTTCCTATAGCTCTTTTTGTTTTTGGCTAGGTAGAGAAGATCCTAGATATACTGCCCTCCTCCCCCCACCCCTTCTCTGATTCCTCTTATCTATCTCTCACTGTCTCATTGTCTCTGACTGTCTATATCCATTTCTTTGTGTCTGGCTGTTTCTGTTTCTCTGTATCTCTCTGTCTGTATATCTTTGTCTCATTGTCTCTGACTGTCTATATCCATTTCTTTGTGTCTGGCTGTTTCTGTTTCTCTGTATCTCTCTGTCTGTATATCTTTGTCTCATAGTCTCTGTCTGTCTCTCTGTTCCCTCTTCTTCCTCCCCCAGGTCTGACAATTTGTAACTGCTTTTTCTCTCTGGTTCAGTGCCAGAGGCTTCATCACTCCCCCTCCATATCTTGGGTTCTCTTTCTGATGAAAGCAATGAATCAGCTCAAATTCAGAAAATCACATCTGTTTTATTGAATGGGTTTCAGCCTACCATAGCATCTTATTGACTGTCTGCTAAAGGATCCCTAAAATTGATGATGAGGAAGGGGAATCAATTGCATCCACAAATTCTTTCCCAAAGAAGTTTCAGCAGAGAATTCAAGCATGGAATTTAAATATTTGAAATAATGGTAACAGTCTGATGGAGAAGGGCAATATTACTAGTCATTGTTTCACCAGAGCACTATTGATTATATCTGCCCTGTACAGGATACTGTGTTAGAGGGTGTGGAGAATGTAAAGAAAAAAGCCAATAGTGCAATTGGAGAAATAAGGCACATTCACCAAGAAGCAGAATACTCATTTAAAATGAGATATATAAATATGAACATTCAGGGGTGGACAAGGACATTCTTTTATGATTGTCTTTCATTTCAGGCATAATTCTTTTCAAGACCTAAAAAGAAAGTCAAATGTTGGAAATGAGCTTTAACTAAGAAACGTGTGCACTTGGCAAGCTGTGACTGGGGTAACACATTTGGTTATGAGAATGAAGTGAAATAAATGATTATCTATATACCACAAGGGAAAACAAAGAAAGTCAATAGAGCACATACATGAATATGAGTGCATTTTTTCACACTAATGGACAACTTTGACATACTCAGGGTAAGTTGTTCTCATTCATTGTATTTATGTTTTTACATGAAAAGTTACCAAGAATTTTCAGTGGCTACCTACTGCCTCTAGGTTAAAATAGAAACTTCAGCATCATTTAAAGATCATTACAATCTGGCTGCTATCTATCTTTCTAGACATTTCACATTAGTCTCCATCATACACTCTACTTTTCCTGCCAAGTTGGACTTGTTACTGTTGGTTCCCTGTACGCAGCTGCCATCTTCAACCAACCACTGTTGCCTTTTAAGGCATCCTAGAATTATCTTCCTCCTTACCTCTACCTCTGCAGAGTCCTGGATTCCTTTAGTTTGCCTCAATTGCCATCTCCTATATAATGCTTTTCCTGATCCACACAAGGCATGAGTGCTCTTCTCTCCCTCTTCACATCCAACAAAAATTATTTTATATTTTTGTTGTTTAGTTATTTTAGTAGTGTCCGACTCTTTGTGACCTTATTTGGGGTTTTCTTGGCAAAGTATTGGAGTGGTTTGCATTTCCTTCTTCAGCTCATTTTACAGATGAGGAAACTAAGGCCAACAGGGTAAATTGGCTGGGGTCCCATGACTATTAAGTATCTGAGACCAGATTTGAACTTGGAAAGATGAGTTTTCCTGACTCCTACTTTATATTTATTGGGCATCTATTTTGTATTAACTTTTCTATGTACATGCTTCCTCTACTTAAGCTCCTTGAAGTTAGGAATGGTCTCATTTTTTGACTTTCTATCCCTACTGACTTTTGTGGCTAGTTACATTAAGCTCTTTTAAGTAGTTACAGCTCAAATCCAGGAATCTCTACAATATGCCAGTATATAAAAGGACTAGCAAAGAAGCAAACAAGTATTTCTCATATGCCTAGAATGTACCAGTGTTAGTCTCTGAGAATATCAACTACAAAGAATGAGACTCTAGGGAATCTCTTTTCAACTTCAACTCCATGCTGAATCTCCTGAATAACAGTGATGGAGACCTTGTTTTATATCTCTCACCTGAGACAGCTAGGTAGTGGAGTGAATGGACTATTGGATGTGTAGCTGAATTCAAATCCTGCTCCAGATACAATCTATTTGACTAGCAAAGTCTCTTAACTTTTCTCAGCCTCAGTTTCCTGTAAAATGTAGATAATAGTGACTACCTTACAAGGTTGTTGTGAGGTTCAAATGAGATAAAGGGCTTAGCACAATATCTGACACATAGTAATGTCATGAGTAAAATTTAATAGAAGGGTAAACTGAAGCAATTCTCTGTGCAATATAACAGTTTATTAATTGGATACCAAACCTATTTTTAAAATAAAAAGGAGGTCTCTGGACAGCCTCCATTTGTGTCCAAAGATTCCAAGTGAGGTGTTACAGGGCAGTTTAAACATATGTGTATCTTCTTTTTGATTGGTTTGACAAAACATCATTTGGATCTCCTCTGGCAAAGGCAAAACAATTCTGATAGGTAGACATTTTAATGAAGGGGTAGGTTAATAGTTCTCAGGTCTCTCTTATTACTTCATTTTGGGGGGTGAAGGGATTAGTAATCCTATCTTTTGGTGATAAGATTAGTCTGTACCTGGGAAAAGCAGGATGGCCCTCAGAAGTGGTTAATTACATCCCTCTCTAACATTTAAGGAATGCTAGCTTCCTCTAGCAAAAGATATCTCTATCAGGTTCTTCCCACTTTGGATTCCTTCATGTATATACCAAGTCACTCCTTACTTTGATGAGAAAGCAAATATAGACCTGTCCACTGGTGAGGGCATAGCTCAATCCGGTTCTGCTTGTGAAATAAACAGAAATATAGTCCCATTTGGGAGGAGCTCAGCCCAAGCTGATTAATGAGCAGATGGCTTGAGAGCTAGGAGTGATCACATTATTTGGTCATGCCCTTCAGAAACTGCCTGTCCTTCAGAAGTGGTGTCTGACAAAAGGAGGAAAAGAACAAATTGCAGAATAATACAGAATTATATTGATTTTCCTCAGTAAGCACTACATAAATATTAGCTATTGCTGTCATTATTTTCATGATTTTAAGTAAAAGATTTCATAAAAAATGTGTGATGATGGAAAAAGGAGTTGGGTTGATTATATAGCAAGAATGAGAAATAATCAATGAAGAAAGAGCCCATTTTCTAGAAGAGCTAGGTGGTGTATCTAGTAGAGTGCCAGACCTAGAATCAGGAAGTATCTTCTTCTTGAGTTCAAATTTGGCCTCAGTCACTTATTAGCTATGTGACCCTAGGAAAGTCACTTAATCTTGTTTACCTTAGTTCTTCATCTGGAGAAAAATGAGTTAGAGAATAAAATGGAAAACTATTTCAGTATCGTTGCCAAACAACAACAACAAAAACCCAAATGAGATCACAATGAGTTGGACATAACTGAAACAAATGAACAACAACAAAAATAAGTGAAACTCACTCCCCTTCAACATTTTGATGCCTCCAGTCTCCTCTTTTCCTCTCTCTCAATGACAAACTTGGGAAAAGACACGATAAGAGTCATACAAGATGGGGCTGCATGGATGGGTTGTTTGCATTGATTAAAAGAAACAACTACAATGATGGGATAAAAGATCTATTTAAATATCTGAGTTTCACAGAACCTAGACATATTATAAATGCTTATTGAATTGAATTCAATGGAATTTTCTAAAAATGTCAATACAAATTTCTATATAAGGAATATAAGGAACTTATAGTATGACAATCTCACAGGGGATATGAAAGTTGCAATTCTTAGGGTCAATAAAACACTTCTGAGACACCTGTTTAGGGTGGCAGCCTAACAAGGAGGATTCCACAGTGGGATTTAGAGTAAAAGATTAAATTGGGAGTAAACTGACAGATTAAAATCTCATCTCTACTAGCTATCAGAGATGTGAATGTAGGCAAGTCACCCAACTTCCCAGAATTTTAGTTTCATTAGAGACAAAATAGGCAGAGAGGGGATTAGAATGTGTGAGGCTGCTCTTGGTATAGTGGATAAAACCATGGACTTAGAGTTAGGGAGACAAGTTCAAATTTTACCTCAGACACCAGCTATATGGCTGTAGGCAAGTCACTTATAATAAAACTTGAAATCAAAGTTGCAGTGAAGCCCTTCATCATTCAAATACTACATAGCCATATATGAATCACAGTGAAGACTGGCATCTGCTATAGAGTTCATAGACACAACACCCATATGTATATATGTATATAAGGACCTTTTATATCCAATAATATATATATATATTTATATGTAAATATATTTAGGCATATGTGTCTATATATGTATATCTTTCACAATATCTTGCAAGTAACTAATGTCCAGTAAATGTTTGTTGAATTAATTATTACCTATTCTTTGTTCTTTATGTTTTTAAGGTTTCCCTGATATCTTTTCTTTTTTATTATAACAATCATTCTCCAACATATGCCACCCATTAGACTATAAGCATACTGAAGGCATAGACTGTCTTTTGTGTTTGTTTTTTTTTTTTGTATCCCCAAGGCTTAGCACAATGCCTGGCATATTATAGGTCCTTAAGAAATGTGTATGTGTGCTATGGGGCTAGGGATTTAAGAAAGTAGAATAGTTAGAGTCCAAATGGTTTAGCAAGGAATGAATACAGGGAGGAGAGAGTGGCTAGTAAAGATAAAAAGAAATTAAAAATCATGTGTTGGAGGCCATGAGGAGAATGAATATGGTTATATAAAGGAAGATAGAGTAAGAGATGAAAATCTAAAATTTACTTAGCAAACACTTGACTTAGTTGACAAGTGAAGAGAGAAGACTAGAAAATTAACTTCTTTAGAAAATAAATTCATTTGTAAAAAAAAACTTATAAGAGGGGGAGCTAGGAGGCTCAGTGGATACAGAGTTAGACCTGGAGGTTGGAGGTTGAAGGTCCTGGGTTCAAACAGTCTGACCTTGAATACTTCTTAGCAATGTGACCCTCAGTGTATCACTTAATCCCAGTTGCCTACCTTTATCACTCTTCTGCTTTGAAACAATTGTTTAATATTAATTCTTTTTTTTTAATTTTATAGTATTTTATTTGATCATTTCCATGCATTTTTCATTAAAGACAAAGATCATTTTCTTTTCCTCCCTCCCACCCCCCATGGCCGACGCGTGATTCCACTGGTATCATATGTGTTCTTGACTTGAACCCATCGCCATGTTGTTAGGATTTGCATCAGAGTGTTTGCTCAGAGTCTCTCCTCTGTCATGTCCCCTCAGCCATTGTAGTCAGGCAGTTGCTTTTCCTCGGTGTTTCTACTCCCTCAGTTTGTCCTCTGCTTATGGATAGTGTTTTTTTCTCCTTGATCCCTGCAGGTAAGAATTTTAAAAAGATAGAAAAAAGAGAACAAATTCCTTAACTATTAAAGTCCTCCAAATTTTATTTTGTAAAATTCTTAAGAGTAACAAAGATACCAAAGAAGACATTTTACTTTTAGATATTCAAGTAGAAGATGAAAAAATGACAAATACAGAACAAAATGGAGTTAGTTATATTAATTCTTTTTAGACAAGTTTAACTCACTTAAAATCTTGTTTAACTTTACATTTCATAGAAAAGATGTAGAGATGGGGCAGAGGCAAGATAGAAGTATAACAACACAAAAAGCTGGAACCATCCAGAGAATATTCCTAAATAAACCAACCTTAAAATAGCAACTCAAAATGAATACTCCAGTCACAGAAGGAACAAGAGGATGGAGTGAAGTAACTCTCCTGCATAAAATAATCTGAAAGGTAGGCAGAGAGGATCAATTTCATGGGGTAAAAGGGGAACCTGAAGTAAAACTGCACACAGAGGAATACAAGATGCACCCCCACACACACTCTCCACTGTACTAGATTCTGAACCTAGGCACAAGCCAACTTTGAGACCCTAGGCCACCGCCTAAACCAACAACAGAGCACTGCATGTTTACCTTTTGAAGTCTCAAGTCCTTTAAAAGGCTAGAGTGAGGCCCCAAACTCTAGGGCAAAATAACTCACAGTGCTCTGGATGCTGCAAGTAATCAGCAGTCCCCAGAGTAGAGTAAATTAGCAGAGGCCATCATACCACCTTGGAAGAACTGAAAGTTGCAAAAAAATCAAAACTAAAGCTGAGGGTAGGTAGCAAGGAAAAACTGAACTTTGAAAGAGTGTGTCTTCTACCCTGAAAATAGGGGTGAGGAAGCTGGGAAAATAGGCAAAAGAAAAAGAAAAACCTAACCACAGAAAACTATTAGGAAAACAAAGCAGAACAAAGCACAGATTCAGTAGAGGACAGAGAGATCAAAGAAGGCACATACAAAATTTCAAAGAAAAAGGGAAACTGCTCACAGACTCTAGAAGAGCTCAAAAAAGAATTCAAAAATCAAATGACAAAGAAAGAGAAGGAAAAATGGGGAAAATAAATGAAATTAATAAAAAAAAGAAAATAGCTTATAAAAACACAAAAATCCAATGAAGAAAAGTAGAATTGACCAAGTGGAAAAGGAGGATAAAAAAGTCATGGAAGATTTTTAATTTTAAAAAAAATTTAAAAATTATAACTGGGTAACTAGAAACTAATGACTTCATGAGACATCAAGAAACATAAGAAAATCAGAAGAATGGAAAATATTAGAAAATATTAAATATCTCATTAAAAAAATAACTGTCCTGGAAAACAGATTCAGGAGAGAATCCAGGAATTATTAAACTACCTAAAAGTCATGATTAAAAAAACCATAGACATTACATTACAAGAAATTATTACAGAATACTGCCCTGATATTCATGAACAAGAAGGCAAAATAGTACATGAAAGAATTCACAAATCACCTACTGAAATAAATCCCCAAATGACAACTCCAAGGAATAATATATTTCAATTCATGAGCTCTCAGGCAAAGGAGAAAATATTGAAGCCGCCAGAAAGAAATAATATAACAAATATCATGGAGCCATAGTCATAAATAGCAACTTCTATATTAAAGGATCAGTAATCTTATAATATGATATTCAGGAAGGTCAAGAAACTATGTTTCCAATCAACAATCACCAACCCATCAAAAATGACTATATTCTTTTATGGAGAAAAATAATTGTTTAATAAAATAGAAGGTTTCCAAGCATGCCTGATGAAAAGACCAGACCTAAACATAAAATCTGATGTCCAGATACAAGATTCAAGAGAAGTATAAAAGGTAAATAAGAAAGAAAAAATTTAAGGGACCAAATAAGGTTGAACTTGTTTATATTCCTACATGGAAAGATGATATTTGTAACTCTTAAAATTTTCATCATTATCACAGTAGTTAGAAGTAGTACACATAGACAATTTGGAAATAAGCTGTTTAGGATTACATTAAAAAAAAATCAAGAGATAAAAAAGAGGATTGCACTGAGATAAAAGGGGGAAAGAGGTAAAATGGGATTAATTACATTACCTAAAGAGGCATAGGGAAAAATTAGATCAGAGTGGGAGATGAAGATGGTGAGAGGTGGAATATTTATAGGGATAGATATGGGAATTGGAAAAAAACCAGGGGATACAGAAGGCATGTAGCAGGGAATGGAGTGGTTGAAGGGAGAGAGGGAATATGGCTGCCGGTGAGACAAAGAAGAGAGATGCCCCTTGCCAAGAGGCTGTTTTTGAACAAAATGAGGTGTCCAAGAAATGAACCACTTATGATAGCCCACAGGGATAACTTCTCTATGGATTGATGCAGAAGATGCCCCAAAGCACGTAAACATGGACTCTCCTGAGGGACAAGTCTTTCCCTAGACTTTGGTCACCCAGCAGGGTGATCAAAAAAAAAGGACTGTTTGTAGTTGGATGACTGAACTGAGGTTCAGATCCCTCTATGCCCCAGAAATGATAGTCCACTTATCTGACTGTGATATTCAAATAAGGTAAATTTTAATAAGCAGTTCAGATTGGAGAGGTATCAGGGAAGAGGGAAGAGGGATATCCCTAAATAAGGTTTGAGTCTTTCTCAGCTTTGGAGCTGAGGCCAGGCCTCAGAGGCTGGTGGAGGGTTTCTCTTATTCCTGTCTACCCTATATCTGTGCTAGTTTTCTTAATTTCAAAAACTTAGCAGTAGACAGCAAACAACAAGAAAATTTCTGACTTTAAGAACTGGTTGGGCCTGTATCTTTGGGCTGAAGAAAATGGAGGCACTTCTGTCCAGAGAATGGGAAGCCAAAGCCCCTCCCACTTCCAATTCCAGGATGGAAGTGCTCATCACAAGACCAATTGCCACTCCCAGTTGCCCCTTACCCTACCAACTGTCAGTCTTGCCAATTTCTTCTCTTTCTAATATAACCACTGTTGTTTGTTCCAACACAGTGGCAGAGCATCCAGAAATTGTTTTAGTTTCTTTTCCACAGAGGAAATGCTTAAACCTTACTTTCATTGGAACTGGCTCAGAGAGGCAAAAACAACTGAATTCACTGGGGCATATTATCTTATCTTGCCTTATGGAGAAAAATAAAGGTGGTGGTAGGGAGGGGAGTTACATAGTAGAGGGGGAGTTTGGGGAGATGATAAAAAGCAAAACACATGTGTGAGGGGACAGAGTAAAAGAAGATAGTAGAGGATTAAAAGGGTAAAACAAGATGGAAGAGAATAGACAGATGGTAATCAATATGTAAATGGGATAAACTCATCCATAAAATGGAAGTAGATAGCAGAGTGGATTAAAAGCCAGAATCGTATGACATGTTGTTTATAAGAAACATGGTTGAGGCACATAGACAAAGTAAAGGTAAGAAGATGGAACAGAACCTATTGGGCTTCAATTGGGCTTCAATTCAATAAAAAAAATATCAGGAGTAGCAATAATGATATCAGACAAAGCAAAAATAGATCTATTTAAAAGAAATAATGTAATTAGATTCTGATGAAAGGTACTATAAACAATGAAGTGTTATCAATACAATACAAAAGCACCAAATGGTATAACCTCAAGACTTTTAAAGGAGAAACTAAATGACCTGAAGGAGGAAAGAAAAAGCAAAACTATATAAATGGGGGACCCCAACAATCCCCTTTGAGAACTAGATAAATCTAATTAAAAATAAACAAGAAAGAAGTAAAGTGAATGAAATTTTGAAAATTTAGATTTAATAGATATCTGGAGAAAATTAGGAATACACCTTCTTTTCAGTAGCACATAGTAGAGACACAAAAATTGATCAAGTAATAGGGAATAAAAACTTCACAACTAAGTGCAAAAAAAAGCAGATAGAATAAATGCATCCTTTTCAGAGTATAGTGCAAAAAAAATTATAATCAATAAGGGTCATGGAAAAACAAATAAAAATAATTGGAAATCAAATAATCTAATGTTTCAAAAGCAATGGGTCAAAGAATACATTAGGGAAACAATCACTGATTTCATTAAAGAGGGTGACAATTTTCTTTGTTATTGACAAACTCAGGAGACAACATATCAAAATTTATGGGTTATAGCCAAAGCAATACTAAGGGGACAATTTCTATTCCTAAATGTCTATATCAATAAAATAGAGAAAAAGGAGATCAATGAAGTGGACAAGTAAATGCAACCTAAAAAAGAACAAATTAAAAATCCTCAATTAAAGGCTAAATTGGAAATCCTAAAAATCAAAGGAGAAATTAATAAAATTGAAAGAGAACTATTGAACTAATAAATAAGACTAGGAGTTTTGTGGAAAAATAAAACAATAAAGTATTGTCTAATTTTATTTTTAAAAAGAAAGAAGAAAATCAAATTACCAGTATCAAAAATGAAAAGGGTTGAATTCACCCCTCTATGAAGAATATTTTGCCCATTATCTGACAATAAATCTGACAATCTAAATGAAAAGGATGAATATTTACAAAAATATAAATTGTCCAGATTAAAAGAAGAACTAAAATACTTAAATAATCCCATCTCAGAAAATTGAACAAATCAACAATAAACTTCCCAAGAAAAAATCTTCATCACTGTAATAGGAAGAGGGCATTTGCAAAAAGACTTTGCCATGCAAACTTCAAGTGATTGACAGGAGCATGTGACAGAGAGTCACATGGGACCCTAAGGGTCAAGATCTGGGTAAAGATTCTAGGGTCCTAACAGAAACTTCACTTCTCTCCTGAAGCTGCTGGCAGCTAGAACCAGAAGACTAAAGACTCACTTCTCCAGTGGACCTGCTTTGGGCAGTTTTCATCTGAAGATTCTGGCCCATTGATTGGACTCCACCTGTGAGATTTTGGTTTATAGAAATTAGGGTTTAAGATTAATTGTAATAATTTTCCTTACCCCTTTATCCTCTTCCCTTTCCCAGAAATAAACCTGATTTTATATGTTTCCTTCTTGTTCTTTCCCCTAACAAAATTTCACTATTACAGGCTCAAAGACCATCTAGATTAATCCCTTAATTTTATCAATGAGAAAACTCAGGACAAGAGGCTAAATAATTAGCTCAAGGCCACATAGGCAGTAAATAGCAAAATCAGGATTTGAATCTAGGTCATCAGACTTGACATGAGTGTTCTTCCTACTCTCCAATATATCTCAAATGACATGGAACTTTTCAAGTGTAAGATGTCTCTACTCTCCTGTGTAGACAGTGTAATATCTACAGAAATTTTATTTGCAATAACATTAATATTCTGCTACTAATGCCTCATCTTGGCTTGGAGGTGACTCTGGGTTCTCAAAAGCTTTGCTAACAGAGTGCTAACTCTGGCAAGCCTGACCACATTGGAAATACTGGATATATTTTTGACATTGATTCAAATGGAAATAGGAATTTTAAGAAAATATAAAAATATTTTGTGCAAAAAGATGCAGTATATTTCCCTCTCCAAAAGACTTTTGTGAATGAAAGTGTTCCTAACAAACAATGCATTGCAAACATCTACCATCCAGTAAATTGTTGAATGAATTTATCTATTCATTTATTTTTATATATTTTTATTTATATTATATTTATATTATATCATCTATTCTTTATTATTTATATTAAATTTTTTTCTTTGATGCCTTTTATTTTTTAGCATGTCAATCATTTCCCTACATACCCCCTTCCCCCATTAAACTGTTAGCTCACTGAGGGCAAGAGACTTTTTGTCTCTTTTTGCATCCTCTTCTTGCACAGTGCCTGCCACACATTAGGTATTTATTAAATGTTGATTAATTGGTGGAATAAAATCCTCCCTAAAAATAAAGAAAAATTATTAATCAATTAAAGTTAGCAGGAAGTACAACAATCAGCTTTATTACTCTGCTAAAAGGAGAAAAGTATATTCTTAACTTGTTCTTTGGGACCAAGGTAGCACAATCTATTTAGTCTTCATTTAGCTCATTTAAATGTTTTCATTTACAACATTGTTATCATCATTTATATTGTTTTCCTGGTTCTGTTTTATTTATTCTTCATCAGTTCATCAAAATCTTCCCAAAATTCTTTGAATTTCTTATAATCACCTTAGCTTATAAACCTTCCTGTTCTTAAGATTAGTCCTCATCAGAATTCACCGAATGCGTGTCAAGCACATCAATCAAAATCTTATTTTTTCTGTTTTAGTATATTTAATCTTATACTCAGGATATGTGTGCATGTATGTAACTCTCAAAAAATCATTATCAACAATCTGTTACCAATTTCTAGAAGTGGCTGCTGTGCTTGAAGAATACTTTCAATCTTTTAGAGCCTAGATCACACAGTGCTCCAGCATACATTTTCAGCTGTTTTTCCGTTATGTCCAACTCTTTGTGACCTCATTTGGGAATTTCTTGGCAAAAATATTGGAGTATATTATCATTTCCTTCTCCAACTCATTTCACAGATGAGGAAACTGAGAGCAACAGAGTTAAATACTTGCCTTGGATCACACAGTTATTAAGAATCTGAGCCCAGATTTGAACTGAGGAAGATGTCTTCCTATTTGGGGTCTGGCACTCAATCCACTGTGCCATCTAGAGAATCACACATAATACCTCAATAATTGAGGAATTGAGGCAAGAGTTAGTTATCTCTCCTCGAACCTCTTGTGCAACTGAAAGGTTCAGTAGCTGTATATATGGTGTCATTGACACAAGGATCTCCCATGTGAGGATAGCACCATCTTTGCAACATAGGGTCTTAGAGAATCTAAAGCATCACAAGCTTAAGTGGTAAGTAAACAAATTCCAGTGCTGTGTCCTGGGGACCAAGAGAATTTCCTATTTTTAGTATTTGGAGACCTGCATCCCTTAGTCTGAAACTGGACATGAAAAAAGATATATATGAGGCAATTATGTAGCACAGTTTACAGAGCACTACTAGGCTGAGGGTCAGGAAGACTTCCTGCATTCCAATTTGACTCTAGGCAAGTCACTTTATCCTGTTATCTTCAGTTTCCTCATCTATAAAATGATCCAGAGAAGGAAATGACAAACCACTCCAGTATCTTTTCCAAGAAAACTGCAAATGGATTCATGATGAGTCAGGTACAACTGAACAAAATGATTTTAACTTTTTTAATATGAGATATATTATTTCTTCTTTGTGTACAAATAATTCTGCATACATTAAAATGCTATTTCCATTTGTGATGTTGTCAAAATTATTTTAAATCATATTTCTATGAAAAATATTTATATTTCAAAGATATCCAGTGAAACAACATCAAAACACTCCTAAAGAGGCCTAAAAATGTGTGGCTGATACTATGCTAACCAAATTCCCAGGCACTTTTGTTTCCTTGTTTGAGCAATTTTCCAATGAAAGGATGCTCAAAACCAAGAAAACATTATATACTTTATTCTGCCCCAAAAAAGTTATTTTAAAAGCAGTTGAGTAAACTATGGAGCATGTAGAGCTTGGTCCAACATTGAAGACCCCAAAGTCATTTACTGCATTGTGGATCATCACTAGTTGTCCTGACTTTTGGATTGCCCCTAGGCTTCAATGCCTGGAAGAGAGAGTTAGGCTGATGATTGTACAACTTTGCCTCACTTAAATTCAAGTTAAGACATGACCCCATGATATTAATGGTCCTGTCAGAAAATGGACAAACAATAACTACAGATATCATTAGCATAACCTCTACCTCTTTGGAGTTGGTCTATTTCATTAATATAAAGAATTCCCAATGAAAATTTCCTCTACCAAAGAAGTTCAGCATATCTTCTGTAATTTATAGATCTAAAAGAATTTTCTGGGTCCTGAGAAGGTAAGCAATTTGTCACACAAATAGTACATGTCAAAACAGGACTTCAACCAAGGTCTTCCGGACTTTGAATCTAATTCATTGTCTAGTATGCTACCTCTCCACTTCTGGTCCCCAATTTTACATATGAACAAGTAAGATCAGAAAGGTAAAGGTAAAGAAACTTGTCCATAGTCATGAAATTAGGGCAAGAAACAGGATTGGATAAGTAAAAAACCTGAATATTTATTTCAAACCTCTTATAGCTTGGTTACTTTTAGAGTATAATTCCAAAGTGATCTCCAGAATGGTTACACCACTTTGTAGCTTCATCAAGCATATATTAATTAGCCCATCTTCACATAGTATTTCTAGAGATCATATTTTCATTTTTGTTTTGTTATCTTTGTTAATATTTTGGGTGTGCAATATTATTTTAATTCATTTTTCTCTTATATTTCATGGCTTGGAGAACTTTTTATTCATATGGTCGCACAAAATGTCTTTTTTAAAGTTGCTAAGCAAAAAGGGAGTGAAAGGAAACTTTCACTATGAATGCTGGGTGAGTGATTGTGTCTAACTCCAGTTTTCAGTTCAAAACAACAAAAAAGTGAATTGAATATGGCTAAAGCATGATGTCAGCAAAAGGGGAAAGGAAAGAAAGTCTCATAAAGAAAACCTTACAGAAAACCAATAGAAACTAAATAAATCATCATCATCATCATCATCATCATCATCATCATCATCATTACTATTATCAACCTCACTATCTCTATAGCTAGCTTTTTTTTACTTTAAAGTTTGCAAAAGACTTTATCTGCAGTATTTTAGGTTAGGTGCATAAACAAAAAAGAGGTCCCCAGTACAATAAATATTATGAAAAGGAATTTTTGATCAAAGGAATAACACCTTAGTAACAGTAATAGTCACCAAAGATTTATCATATCTAGTGTTTCAACATTCTGTTCAGATCAACAATTCTCTTCTTTAACACTTCCAATTTCCGTCCTTATTTCTTTCTTTAATTGCCTTATTACTCAGAGAGGAGAATGGGTCCAAATCCAGTATATAATAATATATATATATATAATATAATAATATTAATAATTTGGAAATAGGTCTTGATCAATGACACACGTAAATCACAGTGGAATTGTGTGTTGGCTTTGGGAGTGGAGTGGGAGGAGAGAAAGGAAAGAACATGAATTGTGTAACCATGGAAAATAAACTTAATTTTAAAAAAGAGGGGCATGGCAAACGCCTACACCAGAGGTACTAGTCCACTCTGAATATCCCACATACCTGCTGGACTTGGCCTTCAATGACTTCTGAGGAGAGAATGAGGCTAATAACTTTGTGGGGCTCTGTCTCACTTCAATCCAATTCACATGCAGGTCATTATATCAGCCCTTGATACCACTGATTCTCTTTGAAAAATGGAGAGTGAACAACACAACAAAAATGAAGAATTCATAATAAAGGCAGGAAAATAGAAACATTAACTACATTTGGAGACAATTTCAATAATCTTAAGGAGTGAGTGGATCAACCTAAAAGGCAGAAAAACATCAGAAAAGGATAAAGGAATTAACTAGTAATATCAGTGGCAGAGAGAAATCTTTTGCGAGGAAAATAGCTCTACCAAATGCAGAGCAATGTCATCTCTAAAACCTTGCAATCTTAGGTATCCTAGAGCACAGAGTCATTTGATTATCCTTGGTCACATAGCTAATATATATCACCCCTAGGACTTGAATTCATATCTTTCTAGCTTTTCAGGGAAGCTCTCTTCATTATATCATGCTCTTTCTTCATAGAAACAATGCATACCAAGTTGTATTAAACAGAATGGCAAAAAATTAAACTGAAGAGAATAAAATGAGACATGACAAAATGTATAAGATGCTTAAAGAAGACCTCAGAGGAAAACTTTTTCAGTTCAGACTAGTGATTTCATAGGTTGAAAAACATTCTTTCACTTCACCAATATAAGGAACTTCTAACAATTCAGGATGGAACTTTCTCTTTTTATTAATTATTATTAATTTAATTATTATTAAAGTTGTCTGGGGCCCTGAGAGGTTAGGCACACATCCCAAACCATTTTTATGGGTTAATGTCAGTAATGTAAGGATGACTCAACAGTAGAAAAATAGCTAGCATAATTTGATATGTATGAATGATTTGTACAAATAATCTAATTATATGACTATATAGATATAGAAGAGCCTTCAAAATATAGATTTATGTTTAAAGAAAAAAAACACTAAAAACACAGGAATAAAAGGACTTTAATATAATCCAAAGCTTTTAGGCAAATAAACAGCACTATTTGTAATGGAGAACCACTAGAAGCTTTCCTAATAAAAGCAGAGGTGAAATAAGCATGCCCACAGTCTCCAATATTATTTGACATATAGTAAGTAGTGCCAGAAATGCTAGCTAGAGCAAATAAGACAAGAGTAATAAATCTTTTTACAGGCAAAGAAGGCAAATTGATCTCTATTTGTGGATGATATTATAGCTAACTTACAGAACCCCAGAGGATCAACCAGAAAATGAATAGCTCATTTTTTTTTGCTAGCAGGATACAAAGTAAAGCCACAAAAATCATCAGCATTTTTGTACATTACCAACAAAACCCAGAAGTAAGAGATGGAGGAGAAATCCCATTTAAAAGAAGAAAATGCATTTAATATCCATGAATTAATCTACCAACACATACACACACAGAACTTAGGTAAATACAACACAAAATAATTTCCCAGAAAGATCTAAATAATTAGAGAGCTATTCAATAATCATAGCCTGTCTACATCAAGATAATCAGAACAGTAATACTTGGTAGATCCATTGTCATACCAAAAAATTTATCAATGGGTTACTTTGTAGAATTAGAAGAATTAAAAACAAAATATATTATCACTGAAAATACAAGTAATGGAATAATTGGGTTGGAAGAGACTTGTGTTTTAAAATGGCATAGGGAACTTCTTGATGAGGAAATGCCTTCTCCCAATGCAGGTCAGCTTCTCCTCTGCAACTTTTAGTCTTGCCAAGAGCAGTAAGAGGTCAAGAGGCTTGTCTAGGATCACACAGCAAGTATGTGTTAAGTCTTTAAGGCCAGTTCTCTTATTCCTTACTTCCAGGTTCTATGTCATTGTTTTTTTTTCCTCTCTGTTTCAATCACTCTGTCTCTCTGTTTTTATCTTTCTTTACCTCCCTGTATATCTATGCCTTTGTCCATTTCTCTGTCTACATATAGAAGGTTGCATGCATTCAACTATGTATATGTGTATTGTGTGTGTGTGTGTGTGTGTGTGTGTGTGTGTGTGTGTGTGTGTGTAGCCATGATTTCTTTCTAGGCTCCCAACTCATAAATGTCTCCATCTTATTCCATGGGGACTTTCTTTTCCATCCCACTTCCCTAAATTCTAAATTCATTTTATATGTCAAATTCCTCCATTAGAATGCAAGCTCCATGAGGGCAGAGATTTCCTTTATGCTTGTACTTGTATCCCCAACACTTATCATTATGGCTAACATATAGAAAGCACTTAATTAATGCATGTTGACTTGACTCAACTTAATCTATTATGTATATATATATATATATACATATGCATACATGCATATATGTGTGCTTATATGTATGTGTGCATATATATCCACATAAATATATTTATATGTGACACAGTGAAAAGAGAGGCAGGACTGAAGTCAGGACAGCATAAACTCAATTCCAGCTTCAAACTCTTAATCACAGTGTGACCTTGGGCAAGTCACTTAATGTTGTTGGTCTCAGCTCCTCCTTAGTTGGAAAAGGAAAGAGCAAACCACTCTAGTGTCTTTGTTAGAAACCTCCCCAAAAGATCACAAGAGTTAGGTATGCCTGAAACAACTGAACAACAACAATGCTACATATATATCCAAACACAAATCCAATACATGTACATTACAGAAAGTAAGAAGCATTAAAAAAGTCTGATGTGTCCTTTACAAACATTATCTGTTTCAATCCTTACAACAATCCTAAGAGTTAGTACTAAAGACATTTTACGAATAAAGAAACCAAAACTTAAAGAGAACAAGTGATTTGTAAAGAATCACACAGCAAAGCAAAGTGCATATAATTAGTATATTAGGCAAAACTTGAACTCGCATCTTTCAGACTGCAAGTCCAATTCCTTAGGCATTAGGCAACACTATATTGTATACTGTACAAATCACTATGCCAGGCATTAGAGCCATGAAAAAGAAAAACAAGGCACATTCCCTACATTCAGTAAATTATCATCTAATTTAGATTAGCCAAGTATAAATGAAACAGATGAGGAACAGTGAAAGGGAGAATATGATTAAATGAAAAATTAGCATTAGAGATAATGAACACTGATTTTAGAAGCCAAAGAAGATCAGGGTGAGTTGGAGAGGTCTCATGAAGCAGATAGAACTCCCTGAAGTGTGGACAGGCTAAGCCTGGGACTCATGCATCTACCCTCCTTTTGTGACTAGTCTTTGAATTAGTATTCTCTTTTCATACTTATTGAAAAACAAAACAAATTCAGGTAAATGATGCATGATTGTATGTAGAAATACCAAGGAAGGACAAACTATAGTGCCCACTCTGGAGTAATTGAGGAAAACTTTTTGAGCAGTTGCATCTCAAAGAAAATCATGAATGTAGACAGGATCAGAGGAGGTCTACAAGAAGAGGAAAATATCATGAGCAAAGGCATGGATGTGGGCCAAACTGGATGTGTAAGATTCTGATCCAACTGAAGTAAAGGAGTTGCAATGGGGAAAGTCAAAACAAAGGTGGAAGGTTTCTGTTTTGTTTTGTTTTTTATTTTAGTTCCCAACAAAATTTTCAAACTTTCAAGGCTACTAAGCAGTTTAGATTAATGCTCATTAGAATGAACTGCTTCAATTCCTTGAATAAATTAGATATTGCCATTGATGTTTTTTTTTAAGTGAACCACTGTTTGGGGTTTAGAAATTTTATCATAATACAGAGATCTTTTTATTTATTACGTTATCTGTTGAAACTGTTTTAGGAGCATAAATGGTGGCTTATATAGCACTGGTGTCTCATTTATTTAACAAGAATTCCTCAGGGCTTCTTACCCACTTATTATAGGGCAGGCAGCTGGGTGGGTACCCTGGATTGATTGCCAGAACTGGAGTCAGGAAGATTCATCTGATTTCAGACACTTATGTGAAGATTAAATTGTAATCCCCTGATTGTAACAATGAAGTAACTTAGCTCTTCCTTGATTGTAAAAATTGAATTGTAATCCACAATCTATTTTTAGATTTTAATCCCCAAAAAGTGGTAACTCAGTATTTTAAGTAGATCTACCCATTTTAACTACAAAAGGGTCTTGGTGAACTAACCAAAAAATGTGTTAAGTACCCCAAAGAGGTATAATCTAACCAAAGAAGGTGTGAACTAAAGAGTGGGCAGTACTGGAAAAAAGCATCTGCTGTGATTGGTAGATGTGAAATTTAGGGGAGGTGACACAAGAAAAAAAGATCTTTAAAAAGTGGACCAGAAACCAGAAGAAGATACACTTGATTCAAGAAGATCAAAGAGCTCTCTTACTTGGAGGAGAGACTGGAAGACAGACATCCAGACTTCTTTCTATTTAAATGATCACCATTGGTGAGTGAAAGACTGACTTAGTAACCCTGACTTTCTTGGAGGTGCCTCTGAGAAAGGCCCATCGTCTTGAGACTCTTTTTCCTGATTAGGGCCTTAGTATTTCTACCTGGCTCAAAGGAAGCCAGAGTTTCCTTTCTTTCTCTCATTCCTTAATATCTTCCCTCTATTGTAAATAAAACTACCATAAATTCCATTTACTTAGTAATTCATTTTGGGATTTAGAAATTAAATCCCTGGCATCCACCTATATAAATATTCAGAGTCCAACCACAATTAAATTTAACACTTACTAGTCATGTGATCCAACAGGATGAGTCATATAACCCTATTTGCCTCAGTTTTTCATCTGTAAAATAAGCTGGAGAAGGAAATGGCAAACCACTGTAGTATCTTTGCCAAGAAAACACCATGTGCGATCACGAAGAGTCAGACACAATTGAAATGATTTTATAACAACAATACCCACTTACTCTTAAGAATCTTTCTCTCAATTATTCCATTTATATACCCATTCTTGTCAAGAAATAATGCCCCAAAGTCAGCCAGCTTAGAAAATTGGGAGCTGCCTCCCCTTGACTTTCTACACGTAGGCACCAATTCCCATTTTCCTACATGATGTATTTCTTATTCATCCTTTCTTTTATATTTTGGCTGCCACCATTCACAACTAGACTTTTGTCATATTATGCTTTAGGCTATTGTAATAGCCTCTTGGCTTGAGTTCATGCTTATGCTATTTTCCCCTCCATTAGATCTTGGACACTACCACTCCAAATTAATATTCACCAAACAATACTCTCATTATGTCATCGCTCTCCTCAAAAACTATTAGCAACGCCATAGGACGAAGTTCAAATTCCTTAACCTGCAATCAAGGAAGGCTTTATGCAATCTGAATTTAATCTATTTTCAATCATACTGTAACCATTACTATCTTGCATGACTCTTCCATGCTAGTTAGACTCATCTCTTCACAGTTCCTCCCCCTTGCTAATTCTACCTTTATTACTTTGCTAATGAACTTCATTTCCAAGTTTCTTTTTCCACCTTTTTCCACCTATTCAAGTCCTACCTAACCTTCAAAGATCAGCAGCTCAAGTCTTATATCTATACCTAGTGTCCTGCCTAGATATTCTAACAAACAGCGATCTCCCTTTCTACTAAATTCTTATAGTCTTTGCTACCCACACCACCACATGGGATAATGTATAGAGTGCTACATTTGAATCCAGGAGTCTTCAGTTTGACTCCCACCTCAGAACCTTACTAGTTGTATGAAAACCATTTAATGACTCAAAATCTTCAACTGAAAAATGGCAATAATAATTGGATCTTGATAGGGAAAGAGATATTAGACAAATCAGAATACAATTTGTAAAAAACATTTGTAAGGTAGTTAGAATTATTTTATGACTAGCTGTCTGAATTGGCCTAATATGGACCTTGAAGAATTGAAAAGAGTGGTAGTTTATGCTTTTTAGGGACATAAGGAAAAGGAAAAGGGGAACACTGATTTAATGGAAATAAAGGAATTAACTGCTAAACAGGGAGAGTAGGACTCCTTAATGGGTCTTCAAAAGTGATTTTCAGATATCTGGGAGCATCTCTACCTCTGACTGATCATTTGCCTGTTTCTGAATTGTTTGTCACAAGAAGTAAGGGTCCATTTTTAGTTGAATTTAACTGCAATGACACTGTTGTATTTCCCTATCTCTGCATTTATTGAACATGTAATGGATGAGGAATCTGAAGAGATCTTTCACTTTTTAATCCTTGGCTCCATGTGAAAATGTGTGACACATATTGGAGACAGTTCTGTTACACTGTTACAGTCTCATACCAAAAGGGAGGGAGGTGCCCAAGAGGCTTAATTACCCTATTATGTGTTATAATCTCATCCAAGAGGTGGAAATGATTTTTCCTGTGAAGCCTAATAGCTTTGAAATGGATTTATTATATTTGTAAATCTTCAACTTATTCTACTCTTCAACCAGAATGATCTAGATTCTTGGTGACATCATTAGACCCAAAAGGTATTCATCAACAGTATTATGTTTTTGCTTTGTGTTCCTTGTTCCTCCTCTGTTAAATTTGCTCTTTGTTCATTGCCTGGATAGAAGCTGTCAATTGTAATTTCTTTGTTCTTTTTCTGTTGTTTGCTCATATTTGCACCCCCCCCCCCGGCCTTCTTTTCCCCCTGTAGTTGCCTGGACTCTGGCTCCTTTCATTATGTGTTGGGTCTGAGGGTTTGGGCTTTTCTGTCAACCTTCACCCTTGGAGCTTAGAATGGCAATCAGAGCAGTCTGTGGGAGAGGGATGTTGGAGCTTGAGCTTCCCTGCCCTCTGAAGGCTTGATAGGATTAAGCCCAGCAGAGTTGAACATACAGAGCTGAATGTGCCCTAGGGCCAAAACCTCAGGAAAGTTGGGGCAATATGGAGTGTTTCTGCTGTGACTAGGCTGCCTGCTCTGCACTTCTTCTCCAGCTGCTTCCTCACCACCTGTGTTCTATGCCCTGAGGCTGTCACAGTTTTGCCCACAAGGTACTCCCTCCAGACTAGATCCCTTGCCAGCCCAGAGATTCCAGTCACTGCTGGAGGCTCAGTACTGTCGGTGGTTGAGTGGTCCTGGGGCCTTCCTTCTTCCTTCCCCTTAAACCTGAGTGTTCTTGAATTCAGGCTTTTTTTTAAGTTGAGTCAAATAGGAGGGTTCCTTTGCTCTGTCCTATTGTTAGGTTTGATTTTCAGTCACCTAGGAGCATTTGGTTTTTAATTGGTGAGGAAAAGTTTTCAGAGGTCTGAACTTTCACTACCTCTATGCCACCACAGGCTTTTAAATGACACACAGAAAGTAGCTGTAGCTGTAGAGAATCATGTGAATCCTAATGATAGTTGGTGGAACCTCTCATGGATGCAAGGAATGGGTTTGTTTGCAGTTATCCTAAAATGGGCTCTTATAATTTGGGGGATTTTGGTGCTTCTTAGAATCTATATTAGGACTTCCGGTTAAGATGGCGGCTTAGAGAAAGCTAAAGTTCAGATCTCCAGAAAACCCTTCCCAACTGATCTCAAACTATAAGCTCCTAAGGCGCCGAAATTCAAAACGATCAACAGCACAGACCCTGGGAACCCTCCTCTTGGACCTGGACCCAGATCAAAAGGTACGGCTCCCCTCAAAAGCCAGAACCCGAGATCACTCGGACCTAAGGGGTAGGAGCGCAGAGTCCAAGGCTCCAGGAAGCTGCAGCCCAGCCCGGCTCAGAGAGCAGGGTCCTCAGAACAACAACCCTCAGGGCCTTCTATCCGAGTCCCAGTGAAAGTCACTGCCTGGAGCAAGACAGCCTCACCGGCTGGATCCTGCTATCCAAGTCTCAGTGAAAGTCCCTGCCCTCGGAGCTAGGGGAAGCTGCAGCCCATCCCCCCGCAGGCCGACGAAACAGCCTCACGGCCAGCGATTCTGAAGGCAACTTCCAGAAAGCAACGTGGTCCGACCCTTCCATTCCAGTTCCAGTGAGGCATATTCAGTTTAACCCAGGGAAAGCTCATAGAACCGACAATTTGCCCAGGACTAAAGCCTCTGAACACCAGACAGAGATAAAAAAAGCTAATCCTCCACATTCAGAGATGGCAAACTCCACAGAAGCACAGAAGCCCCAAAATACCAAGAAAAATAAGAAGAAAGGGGCAACTTTGGACACATTCTATGGAGCCAAAATACAAAATACAGAGCAGATAGAAGAAGACATACAAGAAAATGCTCCAAAATCTTCCAAAGGAAATGGAAACTCTCCACAAACCCATGAAGAATTTGAATCAGAAATGACCAAAAAGATGGAAGCCTTCTGGGAGGAAAAGTGGGAAATAATGCAAAAGAAATTCACGCATCTACAAAACCAGTTTGACAAAACTGTAAAAGAAAACCAGGCTTTAAAGCAAGAACTAATAAAGCAAAGCCAAAACACCAAGAAATTAGAAGAGAACATAAAATATCTCACCGACAAGGTGATAGATCTGGAAAATAGAGGGAGAAGAGAGAATTTAAGAATAATTGGACTCCCAGAAAAGCCAGAAATAAACACCAAACTGGACATGGTGATACAAGATATAATCAAAGAAAATTGCCCAGAGATTCTAGAACAAGGGGGCAATACAGCCACTGACAGAGCTCACAGAACACCTTCTACACTAAACCCCCAAAAGACAACTCCCAGGAATGTAATTGCCAAATTCCAAAGCTATCAAACAAAAGAAAAAATCCTACAGGAAGCCAGAAAAAGACAATTTAGATATAAAGGAATGCCAATCAGGGTCACACAATACCTTGCAAGTTCTACTCTGAATGATCGTAAGGAATGGAACATGATCTTCAGAAAGGCAAGAGAGCTGGGTCTCCAACCAAGAATCAGCTACCCAGCAAAACTGACTATATACTTCCAAGGGAAAGTATGGGCATTCAACAAAATAGAAGACTTCCAACTTTTTGCAAAGAAAAGACCAGAGCTCTGTGGAAAGTTTGATACCGAAAATCAAAGAGCAAGGAATACCTGAAAAGGTAAATATTAAGGAAAGGGGAAAAATGTTATCTTCTTCTTTTACTCAAACTCTCTTCTATAAGGACTACATTTATATCAATCTATGTATACTAATATGTGGGGAAAATGTAATGTATAAATAGGGGGTAAAGAAAGACCAAATAGAATAATCATTCTCACACAAAGATTCACATGGGAAGGGGAGGGGAAGAAAACTCCTATAAGAAGGAGAGGAAGAGGGGGGGTGGTTTACTTAAACCTCAATCTCAGGGAAATCAACTCTGAGAGGGAAAAACATCCAGATCCATTGGGATCTTGAATTCTATCTTACCCAACAAGGGTAGGGAGAAGGGAAAACCAAGGGGGGGAGGGGGAGAGGGAGAACAAAAAGGGAGGGAAAGAGAGGGGGGAGGAGGAGGGAAGAAAAAGGGAGGGACTATAAAGGGAAACATCAAGGGAGGGGACAAGGGGGACTGATTCAAAGTAAATCACTGGACTAAAAGGTAGAGCCGAAGAAGAAAAGGTTAGAATTAGGGAAGGCTATCAAAATGCCAGGGAGTCCACAAATGACAATCATAACTTTGAATGTGAATGGGATGAACTCACCCATAAAACGTAGATGAATAGCAGAATGGATTAGAATCCAAAACCCTACCATATGTTGTCTTCAAGAAACACACATGAGGTGGGTTGACACCCACAAGGTCAGAATTAAAGGATGGAGTAAGACCTTCTGGGCCTCAACTGATAGAAAGAAGGCAGGAGTGGTAATCATGATATCTGATAAAGCCAATGCAAAAATAGACCTGATCAAAAGGGATAGGGAAGGTAATTATATTTTGTTAAAAGGGACTCTAGACAATGAGGAAATATCATTAATCAACATGTATGCACCAAATAATATAGCACCCAAATTTCTAATGGAGAAACTAGGAGAATTGAAGGAAGAAATAGACAATAAAACCATACTAGTGGGAGACTTAAACCAACCATTATCAAATTTAGATAAATCAAATCAAAAAATAAATAAGAAAGAGGTAAAAGAAGTGAATGAAATCTTAGAAAAATTAGAATTAATAGACATATGGAGAAAAATAAATAGGGATAAAAAGGAATACACCTTCTTCTCAGCACCACATGGCACATTCACAAAAATTGACCATACATTAGGTCATAGAAACATAGCACACAAATGCAAAAAAGCAGAAATAATGAATGCAGCCTTCTCAGATCACAAGGCAATAAAAATAATGATTAGTAATGGTACATGGAAAACCAAATCTAAAACCAATTGGAAATTAAACAATATGATACTCCAAAACCGTTTAGTTAAAGAAGAAATCATAGAAACAATTAATAATTTCATCGAGGAAAATGACAATGGCGAAACATCCTTTCAAACCTTTTGGGATGCAGCCAAAGCAGTAATCAGAGGTAAATTCATATCCCTGAATGCTTATATTAACAAACAAGGGAGAGCAGAGATCAATCAATTGGAAATTCAAATGAAAAAACTGGAAAGCGATCAAATTAAAAACCCCCAGCAGAAAACCAAATTAGAAATCCTAAAAATTAAGGGAGAAATTAATAAAATCGAAAGTGATAGAACTATTGATTTAATAAATAAGACAAGAAGCTGGTACTTTGAAAAAACAAACAAAATAGACAAAGTACTGGTCAATCTAATTAAAAAAAGGAAGGAAGAAAAGCAAATTCACAGCATTAAAGATGAAAAGGGGGACAGCACCTCCGATGAAGATGAAATTAAGGCAATCATTAGAAACTACTTCGCCCAATTATATGGCAATAAATACACCAATTTAGGAGAAATGGATGAATATATACAAAAATACAAACTGCCTAGACTAACAGAAGAGGAAATAGAATTCTTAAATAATCCCATATCAGAAATTGAAATCCAACAAGCCATCAACGAACTTCCTAAGAAAAAATCCCCAGGGCCTGATGGATTCACCTGTGAATTCTATCAAACATTCAGAGAACAGTTAATCCCAATACTATACAAACTATTTGACATAATAAGCAAAGAGGGAGTTCTACCAAACTCCTTTTACGACACAAATATGGTACTGATTCCAAAACCAGGCAGGTCAAAAACAGAGAAAGAAAACTATAGGCCAATCTCCCTAATGAATATAGATGCAAAAATCTTAAATAGGATACTAGCAAAAAGACTCCAGCAAGTGATCAGAAGGATCATTCACCATGATCAAGTAGGATTCATACCAGGGATGCAGGGCTGATTCAACATTAGGAAAACCATCCACATAATTGACCACATCAACAAGCAAACTAGCAAGAACCACATGATTATCTCAATAGATGCAGAAAAAGCCTTTGATAAAATACAACACCCATTCCTATTAAAAACACTAGAAAGCGTCAAAAACAGAGAAAGAAAACTATAGGCCAATCTCCCTAATGAATATAGATGCAAAAATCTTAAATAGGATACTAGCAAAAAGACTCCAGCAAGTGATCAGAAGGATCATTCACCATGATCAAGTAGGATTCATACCAGGGATGCAGGGCTGGTTCAACATTAGGAAAACCATCCACATAATTGACCACATCAACAAGCAAACTAGCAAGAACCACATGATTATCTCAATAGATGCAGAAAAAGCCTTTGATAAAATACAACACCCATTCCTATTAAAAACACTAGAAAGCATAGGAATAGAAGGGTCATTCCTAAAAATAATAAACAGTATATATCTAAAACCAACAGCTAATATCATCTGCAATGGGGATAAACTAGATGCATTCCCAATAAGATCAGGAGTGAAACAAGGATGCCCATTATCACCTCTACTATTTGACATTGTACTAGAAACACTAGCAGTAGCAATTAGAGAAGATAAAGGAATTGAAGGCATCAAAATAGGCAAGGAGGAGACCAAGTTATCACTCTTTGCGGATGACATGATGGTCTACTTAAAGAATCCTAGAGATTCAACCAAAAAGCTAATTGAAATAATCAACAACTTTAGCAAAGTTGCAGGATACAAAATAAACCCACATAAATCATCAGCTTTTCTATATATCTCCAACACAGCTCAGCAGCAAGAACTAGAAAGAGAAATCCCATTCAAAATCACCTTAGACAAAATAAAATACCTAGGAATCTATCTCCCAAGACAAACACAGGAACTATATGAACACAACTACAAAACACTCGCCACACAACTAAAACTAGACTTGAACAAATGGAAAAACATTAACTGCTCATGGATAGGACGAGCCAATATAATAAAAATGACCATCCTACTCAAACTTATTTATCTATTTAGTGCCATACCCATTGAACTACCAAAATACTTCTTCACTGATTTAGAAAAAACTATAACAAAGTTCATTTGGAAGAACAAAAGATCAAGGATATCCAGGGAAATAATGAAAAAAAACACACATGATGGGGGCCTTGCAGTCCCTGACCTAAAACTATATTACAAAGCAGCAGTCATCAAAACAATTTGGTACTGGCTAAGAAACAGAAAGGAAGATCAGTGGAATAGACTGGGGGAAAGCGACCTCAGCAAGACAGTATACGATAAACCCAAAGATCCCAGCTTTTGGGACAAAAATCCACTATTCGATAAAAACTGCTGGGAAAATTGGAAGACAGTGTGGGAGAGACTAGGAATAGATCAACACCTCACACCCTACACCAAGATAAATTCAAAATGGGTGAGTGACTTAAACATAAAGAAGGAAACCATAAGTAAATTGGGTAAACACAGAATAGTATACATGTCAGACCTTTGGGAGGGCAAAGGCTTTAAAACCAAGCAAGATATAGAAAGAATCACAAAATGTAAAATAAATAATTTTGACTACATCAAACTAAAAAGCTTTTGTACAAACAAAACCAATATAACTAAAATCAGAAGGGAAACAACAAATTGGGAAAAAATCTTCATAGAAACCTCTGACAAAGGTTTAATTACTCATATTTATAATGAGCTAAATCAATTGTACAAAAAATCAAGCCATTCTCCAATTGATAAATGGGCAAGGGAAATGGATTGGCAGTTCTCAGATAAAGAAATCAAAACTATTAACAAGCACATGAAGAAGTGTTCTAAATCTCTTATAATCAGAGAGATGCAAATCAAAACAACTCTGAGGTATCACCTCACACCTAGCAGATTGGCTAACATAACAGCAAAGGAAAGTAATGAATGCTGGAGGGGATGTGGCAAAATAGGGACATTAATTCATTGCTGGTGGAGCTGTGAAATGATCCAACCATCCTGGAGGGCAATTTGGAACTATGCCCAAAGAGCGACAAAAGAATATCTACCCTTTGACCCAGCCATAGCACTGCTGGGTCTGTACCCCAAAGAGATAATGGACACAAAGACTTGTACAAAAATATTCATAGCTGCGCTCTTTGTGGTGGCCCAAAACTGGAAAAGGAGGGGATGCCCATCAATTGGGGAATGGCTGAACAAACTGTGGTATATGTTGGTGATGGAATACTATTGTGCTAAAAGGAATAATAAAGTGGAGAAGTTCCATGGAGACTGGAACAACCTCCAGGAAGTGATGCAGAGCGAGAGGAGCAGAAACAGGAGAACATTGTACACAGAGACTAATACACTGTTGTATAATCGAACGTAATGGACTTCTCCATTAGTGGCGGTGTAATGTCCCTGAACAACTTGCAGGGATCCAGGAGAAAAAAACACCATTCATAAGCAAAGGATAAACTATGGGAGTGGAAACACCGAGAAAAAGCAACTGCCTGAATACAGAGGTTGAGGGGACATGACAGAGGATAGACTCTAAATGAACACTCTAATGCAAATACTATCAACAAAGCAATGGGTTCAAATCAAGAAAACATCTAATGCCCAGTGGACTTACGTGTTGGCTATGGGGGGTGGGGGGGGGAGGAAAAGAAAATTATCTATGTCTTTAACGAATAATGCTTGGAAATGATCAAATAAAATATATTTAAAAAAAAAACACTAGAAAGCATAGGAATAGAAGGGTCATTCCTAAAAATAATAAACAGTATATATCTAAAACCAACAGCTAATATCATCTGCAATGGGGATAAACTAGATGCATTCCCAATAAGATCAGGAGTGAAACAAGGATGCCCATTATCACCTCTACTATTTGACATTGTACTAGAAACACTAGCAGTAGCAATTAGAGAAGATAAAGGAATTGAAGGCATCAAAATAGGCAAGGAGGAGACCAAGTTATCACTCTTTGCGGATGACATGATGGTCTACTTAAAGAATCCTAGAGATTCAACCAAAAAGCTAATTGAAATAATCAACAACTTTAGCAAAGTTGCAGGATACAAAATAAACCCACATAAATCATCAGCTTTTCTATATATCTCCAACACAGCTCAGCAGCAAGAACTAGAAAGAGAAATCCCATTCAAAATCACCTTAGACAAAATAAAATACCTAGGAATCTACCTCCCAAGACAAACACAGGAACTATATGAACACAACTACAAAACACTCGCCACACAACTAAAACTAGACTTGAACAAATGGAAAAACATTAACTGTTCATGGATAGGACGAGCCAATATAATAAAAATGACCATCCTACCCAAACTTATTTATCTATTTAGTGCCATACCCATTGAACTACCAAAATACTTCTTCACTGATTTAGAAAAAACCATAACAAAGTTCATTTGGAAGAACAAAAGATCAAGGATATCCAGGGAAATAATGAAAAAAAAAACACATATGATGGGGGCCTTGCAGTCCCTGACCTAAAACTATATTACAAAGCAGCAGTCATCAAAACAATTTGGTACTGGCTAAGAAACAGAAAGGAAGATCAGTGGAATAGACTGGGGGAAAGCGACCTCAGCAAGACAGTATACGATAAACCCAAAGATCCCAGCTTTTGGGACAAAAATCCACTATTCGATAAAAACTGCTGGGAAAATTGGAAGACAGTGTGGGAGAGACTAGGAATAGATCAACACCTCACACCCTACACCAAGATAAATTCAAAATGGGTGAGTGACTTAAACATAAAGAAGGAAACCATAAGTAAATTGGGTAAACACAGAATAGTATACATGTCAGACCTTTGGGAGGGCAAAGGCTTTAAAACCAAGCAAGATATAGAAAGAATCACAAAATGTAAAATAAATAATTTTGACTACATCAAACTAAAAAGCTTTTGTACAAACAAAACCAATATAACTAAAATCAGAAGGGAAACAACAAATTGGGAAAAAATCTTCATAGAAACCTCTGACAAAGGTTTAATTACTCATATTTATAATGAGCTAAATCAATTGTACAAAAAATCAAGCCATTCTCCAATTGATAAATGGGCAAGGGAAATGGATAGGCAGTTCTCAGATAAAGAAATCAAAACTATTAACAAGCACATGAAGAAGTGTTCTAAATCTCTTATAATCAGAGAGATGCAAATCAAAACAACTCTGAGGTATCACCTCACACCTAGCAGATTGGCTAACATAACAGCAAAGGAAAGTAATGAATGCTGGAGGGGATGTGGCAAAGTAGGGACATTAATTCATTGCTGGTGGAGCTGTGAACTGATCCAACCATCCTGGAGGGCAATTTGGAACTATGCCCAAAGGGCGACAAAAGAATATCTACCCTTTGACCCAGCCATAGCACTGCTGGGTCTGTACCCCAAAGAGATAATGGACACAAAGACTTGTACAAAAATATTCATAGCTGCGCTCTTTGTGGTGGCCCAAAACTGGAAAACGAGGGGATGCCCATCAATTGGGGAATGGCTGAACAAACTGTGGTATATGTTGGTGATGGAATACTATTGTGCTCAAAGGAATAATAAAGTGGAGGAGTTCCATGGAGACTGGAACAACCTCCAGGAAGTGATGCAGAGCGAGAGGAGCAGAACCAGGAGAACATTGTACACAGAGACTAATACACTGTGGTATAATCAAACGTAATGGACTTCTCCATTAATGGCGGTGTAATGTCCCTGAACAACCTGCAGGGATCCAGGAGAAAAAAACACCATTCATAACCAAAGGATAAACTATGGAAGTGGAAACACCGAGAAAAAGCAACTGCCTGTCTACAGAGGTTGAGGGGACATGACAGAGGATGGACTCTAAATGAACACTCTAATGCAAATACTATCAACAAAGCAATGGGTTCAAATCAAGAAAACATCTAATGCCCAGTGGACTTACGCGTCGGCTATGGGGGGTGGGGGGAGGAAAAGAAAATGATCTATGTCTTTAACGAATAATGCTTGGAAATGATCAAATAAAATATATATATTAAAAAAAAAGAATCTATATTAGTTGTACTACTGTTTTTATAAGGCTTTTACTTGGTGAAAAAATCATGTACTCTCACACTGTGGATCCTGGCCAAGTTAAGAGGGATATAATTAATGTTGTGCCTCTGTTTGGCTAACACATTGTCACATGGAAAGTGCATTATGGAATTATGATTTTTTTTCCATTTTTTCTCTTTATGTTTGCAATAGGGTATTTGATTTTTTTTCTTTTTCTTTTATCCTATTGTTGGAAATACTTGAAGTACATGAAAGCAGTATTAATGTTTTTTTTTTAATTTTAAGGATAAAGCTTACAGTATAAGTTAACATTATCTGTTAGCCCTAATGATTATGCATACCCCAAATCTCTAGACTATGGAAACCTGCCATTTATTGATAAATATTATGGGACTTTGTTTAATTATTGAGTCTGATTCAAGGAAAAGGGAACAAAAGAGCCATTATATAGTGCCAGGTAGCACAAGGTCAAAAATGACCAAACCAATTCAGGGAGGATTGTTGAACTTCTGTGCCAATGTGAAAGAACTAGAACCTATTGTGAGACTCGAGGTTGAGGGGCTTGATGTAAGTTACGGTGCAGGACTCCTTGTTCTGCATTCCTTATGAATTACTCTCAGTCAAGTACCTCAGGTTGACTATCATCCTTGCTCCCCCTATCCCTGACAGTGAAGGTACAATCAGAGCAGGGAATGATTTTTTCCATATGCTGATGAAACATGGTCCCTTCTCTCTTATAGTTTGGAAATTTCCTATAGTCCTGGCTTCCAATGGGTAAAGTGCTATATTGTTGCTATTGTACTACAGCTTGTGGGACATAAATCACTTTAATTGAACCTTGCCTATAATTCAAGAACTGTTACAGATTGTTTTATACTCAGAATTTTATACATTTAATATTTTCATTTTTATCATTTCTGTACTCTTATTTTCATATAGAATTTAATATATGCTTTTTATTTGGGACTTTGGGGTGTTTGTTTTTCTTTTGACAATCGTTTCATATACCTCATAACTTAGCCATGTATCCCAGGGTGATTCTGGTGTTTGTCAACACTCTCCTCAGGGAGGATTGTGTAATTATCCTAAAATCCAAGATTTAAAAATTTTTGGAGAAATTTCAGGAAAAGAAACTTGCCAACATCCTGAATCAAGAAAGCAGATCCTTTTGGAGAAGATGCTGTAAAGATGCCTGAAGAAGCCACACACTGCATCAAAAGATCCAGAATGATCTTTGGGATTTAATGAACTGAACTGAAGGATGTTGAATAGACTTATTCTGAATGTAAACTCTTATGCCAAAGGGGACTTCCCCCTAATGGGAATTTTGTCAATGCATCTAACAATCAGTTTTTGTATTTTTCCTCTCATATTTCCATCTTATCTCTAACTATTGTAACTTCTCAGAAAATGCAATATTGTATGCATTTTTTAACTAGAAGGTATTTAGAGGTTTAAAATAGTTATGTTTAAATCATCCATTGGGGAGACTGATCTCCTAAAGGATCAAAGGGGGGTATTGTGCTGAGGGCATCTTATCCCCTCCCCCTCCTGGAGGGCCAACTGGTTGATTAACATTCCTCACATATCACAGTTACATCCTGAATATCAATAAAAGAAAGGGGACTAAATGCAACAGGGCTTTTTTGCAGGGACATGGGCCTGGGGAGAGAGGGGAGGGGAGAGATAAAGATGCTGGTAAAATATAGACTCATGGACTAAGAATTTAAAGTAGGGAATAAATTTAAATCTATGCTCATCTACTTTTTCTATTAATAAACTTTATGAAAAATAATTATTGGTAGATATATTAATTTTAATTATAACAGTCTTATGGGAATTTAATGAAAGAGGTGGCTAATTTCTTTTCTCTCATTCTTTGGCTAGTTAACTACCCCTACCCAAGTGTGCTGAGGGAAAATTACTTAAATATTAGGGTTCTGGCTCATGTCTAGATCTTGACAAAGTTAAAGAGTAATCAGTTAAGGAAAAATATTTTATTCTTATACGTAAAATTTAATACTAAACATAATTTATATATAATATCCACTGGCAAAATGAGTAGCAGGATTTTAGTAACTTTACTTATGACTATTATCACAATATACTTAGAAACTAATACTTAAAGCTTGTCAGAATACAGAATAATTTTCAGAACTGCTGATTTGATATTTTACATTTCACTTCAACTTTGCACTATTTCCCTCAAAGTATGTATCTTCTGGCAAGTCAAGCCAGAGACTTGTTCTCTTTGTTGTGTTGGTGGTCATATTCTCCAATGAAGAAATTTTACTTGCTTCCAGTCAGATTCACTTGATGGACTCTGAACCTATGAATCTCTTGAATTCATAATATTACCTTCAACCATGAGCAGAGTCACTTTGAGGTTGAGTCTTGGTCTCCTACTCAGGAAGGGAAACACAAAGAAGAAAAGGCAGCCAGGATTACAGGCACACTCTCCTAGTGGAATCCTCTATTCTTCTTTTTTTATTTATTTAAAAAATATTTTTCCATGTTTACATGATTTATTTTCTTTCCTGCCCCTCTTCCCTCCCCCCTTCCAGTGCTGACAAGCAATTCTACTCTGTTGTACAAATGTTATCACTTGATACCTATTTCCATATTATTCATTTTTACTATGGAGCAATCTTTTAAAGCCAAAACCCCAAACCATATACCCATACATACAAGTGATGTCATATGTTTTTCTTTTGCATTTCTACTCATATAGTTCTTTCTCTCAATGTGGATAGCATTATTTCTAATAAGTCCTTCAGGAATGTCCTGGATTATGGCATTGCTACCAGTAGTAAAGCCCATTACATTGGATAGTTCCACAATGTTTCACTTTCTGTGTACAATGTTCTCTTGTTTTTGCTCATTTCATCATTGAGGTTCTCCCAGTACATATAGAAATCCTCCAGATCATCATTCCTTACAGCACAACAGTGGAACCCTCGATCCTTACTGATACAGGACAAAAGTTAATATGATGCTCAGATGGGATGGCTCCAATTCTCATGTCTCATTGAAAGTCTCAGAGTTGCATGTGCCACATGGAGGATTGAGAAAAGATGTAGAACCAAAAACTATCTCTTGTTTTAAATGGTATATCATACTGTCCACTCTCCACCTATACTGCTATCATAGATAGAGAGAAGATGAAGGGACAACTTATAAAGAAAAAAAAATCAGAAGAGTTATATGAATTAAAATACACCAGAAAATACACAAAGTAAATTATTTTCCATTGGGATTGAGATATCTCTGGGGGAGCAGAAAAAGGGGGGGGGGTAGAGAAGATGAAGCTTGATCCCACTCAAAAGGAAATTTTCCAAAATCTCTAGGGAGGCAAACTGAAACTCAGATTCATTATGGGAAATTGTCTACATAGCTGTCTTACTTCCAAAATCGTCCCTTTCTGTTTCTCTTTCTCTGTCTCTCTGTCTCTGCCTCTATTTGTCTATCAGTCTGTGTCTCTTTCCCCTGAAATTAATTCTCTCTTGAAGCTTTTGTTCCAGCTCTACCGCTCAGGGAGGCATGCAAATGAGTCATCATTTTCTCCACCAAAAAAAAAAGAGTTTTATAGAAACATTTATAGAAATGCTCCAAATTTCAACCAGGATTACACTTTAAAAACACAAAATAATTTATGTTTCCTGAAAGTATCAACTTTGCTATTTTTAGATTACTTACTTCTGCCTTCCATCCCTCATTTCCAGAAAGCATAGTAAAATAAAATATCATCAATATCTTTTACTACTCATGTATTAACAGCAAGGATATTATATACCGTGAGCAAATGATAGGGTGGCTGTTTCCAAGTTTGCTTTAAATCACCCATATTCCCTCTCTTTAATAGGCATCTGCCATAAGACAAATGCACATGAAAACCAAATAACTAGAGAGATTTCTTTTTAGACACCCTCCAAAAATGAGAGGAATCTTGATGTTCTGTTAAAATGGTAACTTTTTATACATTATGCAAAGCTAGTTGGATTATGGAGGGCAGGAGAGTATGGTTTGTTGACAAGTGGGCTAGTCCAGCTAAGGGAGCTCTTTGACAGGTAAATTACAAACACAAAAATAGTAGCTGATAATGAAAATGAGTTAACCATCTGGAATTGATTCATTATGCAGCTCTGAATAATTACTGCTGGGATAATATTTGTTTTGGTTCTAAAAAGGTATAGGTATCTAGGTATAATTCAATTTGAATTTTCTATGCTTTTCCCAAATACCCACTATGTACCAAGCATTTCACTAGGCAGTGGGGATAAAAAGACAAAAACAAAGCAGCAATTTTTGTCTTCAGTGGACTATAGTCTACCAGAGTAGAGGAAAAAGATAAATGCAGATAAGCAACTACAAACTATATAATAAATAAATACAACAGTATTCTAGGAGGGAGTTTGAACAAGTAGGGGAAATCAGAAAAAGGCTTTTAAAGGAGGCAGCACTTAAGTTGAACTTTAAAGAGAATTAAAATTTCCAAGAGGAATAAGTAGAGAGCCACTAAGTCAGTCAACTAGTATATCTGGAGATATGAGACTGGAGGTCTAGAGAGGTTAGGACTAGACAAATAGATTTGTGCAAATAGATATGCAGAGAGATTACTGTTGGAACCATGGTTGCTAATGAAATAACCAAAAGAAAACATAGAGGGAGGAGGGAAGAGGGATCTAGATAAAGTCTCACCTTATGTGCAAAGTTATGGAGTCTGGAGATGGAATGTCATTTATAAGAGCAAGTAATCTGGTTTAGCTGGAATGTGGAGAATGGTCGAAGAAATTATATGAAATTGTTCTGGAAATATAGTTTAGAGCCAAGTAGTGATGATTTTTTTTTTTGCCTATAATTCTAAAGACAATGGGAAAATATTAAAACTTATTGAACAAAAGAGAGTGATGTGGTCAGACCCATGTTTTAGGAATATCAGTTTGACAATTGTGTGAAAATGGTATTGAATAACAGAATTACCGTGTTTCAAAGTTGGAAGGGATCCCAGTAGTCAACTAGTCCAATCAATCAATGAATGACCATGTATTAAGCATCTACTATGTTCCAGAAATGATCATAAGTGCCAGGAATATTAAGAAGGGCAAAATTTTTTCCTTATTCTTAAGGAACTCATAATCCAATGGAAGAAACATGTACAAACAAGATATGTATAGGATAAATTGGGGATGATCTCAGAGGGAACACACAAAGATTAAGGAGGAAGAGGAAAGACTTCTTGCAGAAGTTGGGATTTTAACTGGTTCTTGAAGGAAGACAAAGAATTCAAGAGACAGGGATGAGAAGGGTCTCGAGACAACTAGTGAAAATGTAAAATCAGGAGACTGAATGTTTTATTCAATGAACAGCAAGGAGGTCAGTGTCACTAGATCACAGAGTGAGTGAAATGGAGTTCAGTTTAATAAGACTCTAAAGATATTAAGGAACCAGAATGTGAATTTCTTTAGAAGCCAAACAGAGGATTTAATTTTTGTTCCTGGAGATAATAGGGAGCCACTGAAACTTATTGAATTGTGGGAGGGGGGGTGAGATAACATTGTAAAACTTATGACTTATGAAGATTAATTTGTTAGCTGAGTGGAGAATGAATGGAGCTCGAAGAAAACAAACCAGAAGACTAATGCAATTTTTCAGATAATGAAGGCCTGCACCAGATTGGGGGCAGTGTTAAAGAAGGAAAGGGGGGATTTATTAAGAAAATAGAATAAGCAGGACTAGGCAATAGATTGGACATGGAGATAGGGGAGAGCGAGGAATTAATGATACCTAACCTGTGAGTAGAGTCTTCTATGACAGTGGAGTTAAATTCACTGGCCAAAGGCTAGGATCTACCCTCCTTCTCTTGCCCAGAAACAGACTAAACAAAATAAAAATATCACATGATATAGATAATGTTAATATGTGGTTTTCTAATTCAACCATATGTCTAGAAGGGCTCCATATCTAGTTGAGCTTGATATTGCTCTACAGTCACAGGAAATTAGGAAGAAAAGAGTGGTCAATTAAGTAGGAAGAGAACCAAGAGTTGCATCATGAAAATCTAGAGAGAAGGCAATGAGAAGAGGGTGGTAGACAGTGTTAAAGATTGCAGAGAAATCAAGAAAGGTGAGGATTTTGAAAAGGCCTTTATATTTGCCAATCAAGACAATGTTATTAACTTTGGAGAGACCAGTTTCAGTAGAATGAAGAATTGGAATGCCAGCCTATACAGAGTTAAGAAAAGAGTTAGGGGAAAGCAATGGGGACACAGATCATAGAAAGCCTTTCAAGGAGTTTAGCCACAAAAGGGAAAGTGATGGGAGAATATTTAGCAAACTGGATCAATTCCCCATATAACACACCAAACAATCCCATTGTCATTGAACCTTTATTTAAAGCCCTCCAATGAACATATTATCTATTGAGGCCACTCTCTACACTTGGAGAGTTCTATAATTAGCCAAACCTTTTTTCCTCTTTTTTTTTTATCACATTTATCTCCTAATGTCATCTTTTTTTCCAGTTCTTTTAATGGTTCCTCATTTTTCAAGTAGTATAGCCTCTTCATGCTTTAAGAGACTATTCTGTTTGATGACTCACAATCATACAACAATACTGATAGAATATTGATATTAAAAATAGGAGTCTTTATATCTGGCAAAAATTTAGAGTCATTAAAGGAACTTTGCAACTTTCTGACAACTACTCAGGCTGTTTACCTTCCTCCATTTAATTTTGGGCCCAATTCATTGTCCATTTATACTATCTACATAAGCTATGTGTATGTACATATGCAGAGATGTACTGATAAGTGCTTAACAACTGGCATCATGGGGTAAAATATGGCTTCAAAACACACTTTTAAATTTAATCTGATTTATTAATGTTTTTCTCCATCACTTTCTTTTTTAAGTGAGAATTTATATTTACTTTTTATTATACACTTAGTAACCAACACCAAAATCATTTATCTAAAGAGATGTATAAAAATATTATGTGCAAAACCACAACTCCACATATAATTTGTTTTAAAATATGTAAATTATACATGTATACTTACATAAAACTCTACTTTTGAGGTCCTTTTGGATTTGTTGTACTCAGATGCATGTTTCTCTTTATTTTGTGGCTGTTGTTTTTTAATGTAATCATGAACGTATTATTGTTTTCTTTTTTCTTCTCTTTTTATCTTTTCTTATATTTTGCTTATTTTCAATATTTGTCCTTTCTAATAACATAATACAATCTGCTACATTCAAATATCACAATCTATCCAGCAATTTCTCCCATTTATTGCATTTTGCTTCTCCAGTTATTTTGTCATAACAAATAAAAAGTCCATGAATATTTCATACATGCACAGATCTTTAACCTCTGAAGAATGCAATTAGAGCCTAACCCTAATGGGATCTCTAGGTCAATGTGCATGAACAGCTTTATAGCTCTTAATGTATATTTGCATTTTTAAAAAAAATTCACAGCTGCTCTAAGCAATGTAATATTAGACCTGTTTCTCCATGTTCCTATCAGCATTTAGTTTGGTCACTTTATCCCATCTGCTTCTCAGTTAACATGTATTATTACTAGGAATAAATTTGCTAGATTGGTCCTGAGGCAGCAGATGGAATTTGTTGCCAGGACATACCCTTTTTGAGATAAATCTTTCCAGTTTGGTCATACCCAGTGGAACTTTTGTTTTAGTGCTACAACTCCTCAAGAATGCCAGATTACCTCCATAGCATAATGAGTGTTAAAGTAATATTTTTGCCAAATATTTATCTTCTCTAAGCTGTAGTGGTCGCATCAGAAACTATGTTTGGATTATGTGTATGCTCAAGTTTAGATCTACTATTAATCTTGTGCAGATGTGTTTTGATTATAGATGATTTTGAATTGGTATTGCCTTTGGTTGTCATTTCTTTTCGTCAGGAAAGTCAAGACTTTTATGAACTCTTTTAGTCTCTCTTTTGATAACTGATGAACATCAGTTAAATTTCTTTATTAAATTATTCTAGACCATGTCTTTTCTCATTTTTTACATGTATAGCTTATTTTTCATTAGCGATATCTTACTTGAGTAGTCGATTTTAATTACATGTCATATCTTGTTCTTACTTTGATTTCTTATGGACTTGAACTAATTTTGATCTGTGCCATAAGTCAGTGTCTGATTGCATACAGACAACTGATTCAGTAATGTCTTCTTTAAGGTCAGCACTTATGTCCCTCAAAGAGAACCTTGGTCTATCTAAGACTTAGGATCAGGGGTCCTGGTTTATTATAATTCTATTTTTTTAATTTACTAGATATTTTTAAAGGATTGTTTGCAATTAAAATGTGATCCACACTTTTATATATTATGAACATTAAATGTGTTATATATTCTACTCTTCTTCTGTGTAACTGTGAGGAATCACTGAATTCATTATTCCAAATGCATTCCATAAATAACATTTACATTTTTCATTTAATTATAAGACACATTGCCAATAAAATTTTTTTCTAGGCCCATTCTTTTGGCTATGTTATGCAATGGTTCAAATTCATAGAATAATAGATTTATAACTTTAAGAGACCTCAGAATTCATGGTGTCCAACTACCTCATTTTATAGATAAAGAAACTGAGGCAGAGAGAAGTTAAGTGACTTGCCTAAGGTCACTAAAGTAGTGGGTTGCCAGAGCCAGGTTTCTAAAAGAGATCCTTCAAATTCAGAACTAAGATTTATTCCATTATACCACAATTCTTAAAGAAAACTTCAGCCACTTTTTTCAAAGAATTACATCTCTTTCCTGATCTCATGACTTTCTTGACCCCACCCCATCCATTCTTGAATTCTGGGAAATTATTGTGATTTTTCATAGTACTTTTCCTCCTCCTGTCCCAGTTTATCCTACATTCAGAAAAAACAAATTCCTTCCTCTTCTCCTATAATTCAAGAGAACAGGGTAGAGTTCTAGAAAAGGAGAGGCGCTATTCATTAAAGTTAATTCCAGGCCCCTCAAGCATTTTATAATGAATGACCATGAAAGCATTTGGCAATCAATAAATCAAATGTATTTATTACCCACCTGCTATGTGTCAGGTACATTAAAAAATCTCAGTTTTATGATATGTTCTTGGCCCCAAGGAAGTTACTCTATAAGTAAATACAGAAAATATTACAAATACAGAAATATTACAAAAAATAATACAAAAAATAATACAAATACAGAAAATAAATACAAAAAAAATAGGGGGGGGCTAACAATTGAGGTAATCAAGAAAGCCTTCCTGAAGAATATAGCTCTGGAGAATATGTTATAGTGAGGATTCCTAGACTCGATAACTGCTGAGGAACATTCAGCTTTCAGATTCTATGGTGTTGTGAGCTGAGTCTTGAAGGGAGTTTTGGATTCAAAGAGTTAGAGGTAAGGAAAGAGGAATTCCCGACATGGAGTTCAGACTGTCCAAAGCCACAGAGGTAAGAGGAAATGTCAGGAAGAGGAAACAGAAAGGTTAGTTTGGATGGAACATAGAGTAAGTAAAAGGGAGTTGTGTGTGATCATCCTGCAAAGAAAGAATAAAACTAAATTGTGAAAGGCTTTAAATGTGAAACAGAGATTATGTTTTATCCTAGAGATAATAGGAATCTATTGAATTAATATTCAGGAATAATTCAGGAATAAATGTGATAAGAAATAATAATTTGGAAGCTCTGTGGTAGATGGATTAGAGGAGAGAAGCTGGATACAAGTAGATTGATTAGAAGATTGCATTAATAGTTCATGTAAGAGGAGATAAGGGCTTAAACAAGGGGTACAGTGGTGTCAGTGCAGTGAATGGAATGACATCAAAGCTGTTGTGGAGGTAAAATTAAGAAGACTTTGGCAACTGGCCAGTTATGGACTATAAATGAGAATGCAGAGTCAAAAATAACTTCAAGGTGGTAACTGAAATAGGGAAGTTGGGAGTAGGGAAATTAGCAAGAGTTTTTGTTTTGGGGTGAAGCAAGGAAGAGGAAATGGATTCAGCTGAATTTGATGGAACACCCAAGTGGAGATGGATGGGCAGAAGATAAATGGAGTTGCTAGATTGGACTCAGAAGAGATTATGAGGGATAGAATTGGCAGCATCTGTATAGATATGATGGCTAAATCCATGGGAGCAGATGAGGGAGGAGGAAAAGAAGAAAGGGAGGGGAGCAGGGAAGAGGGGATTGTGTAGAATAGAGCTTTATGGGGAAAATGCCTTTGGGATTTGTCCTTTTCTTCTCATCCTTGTCTACCAGAGGGCGAAGGCACTAACTAAATAGCTATGAAATTAGCCCCAAAACTTACAGCAAGAAGAGAAGAGGTCTTGAAACACCTGCCAAAGGAATACTCGACAGCTGAATAATTGGAAGAAGTCTCCACTCAGAACCATAAGCCTTTGATCTAACTTTGTGCTAACTGTATAACTTCCCCACAGAATTTCTTAACATATGTTGTTGCCAGAAAGAGCTCTAGAATTACAGAAAAGAAAAACAGTTCTATTTTGAAAGTTGTCACCCATCTTTCTGGTGATCTTAGGGACCAGAATGCAAGGCTTGCAAGGTCAGAGAGACTAATTCACAGCCATTATTTTTTCTGTCTGTTAAAATAATAATGAGTTCTTTATGGGGGTAAGAGATATTTTATTGTATCCTAATAGTGTGATTTGGTTTCCAAGTGTATAGATGTGTATATATGTATATACAAACACACACATATATGTGTATAGGTGTTTCTCATTTATATTTGATTGAAGCTTCTCAGGACAACTAAAAGCCATATGATGACAATAAGGAAATTAAAAAGGAAGGTACTTGTGGGAGATTTTCATGTGGAATCTTAAATAGACCAGTAGAAAAATTAATTTGTCTTTTTGATGGTTAACAGAGTAAATGAAGCTCATAAGGGCATACATTTGGGTATGGAGAAAGCTTGGGGGAATTGAACACACCTAATGAAGAACCATACATGCTCTAATATTTGAATGCAAAAGAGTTCAGCAGAAGGTACTGGGACTTGAAGGCATTCTGTTTTTTAAATAACAGTTTTTAGAACAGCTCTGAGCTACTGGTGATTCATTAGTCAACAGTATCAAATTAATGTCTAATGCTCTTATCTTGAGGGTTATTGTCACAATGATCTGTACAATCAACACTGTAATATCTTTTAAATTGTATTTAAAACAAGCTAAGAAACCATTCTCATTCATTCAGTGATTAGCAATTCTGAGATTGGTCATAGGTCAAGGAGCTATGATGTAAACTATTAAGTTGTTTTCCAGGATGGAATACAAGCTCCTTGAGGGCAGGGACTGCTTGGTTTTTGCATTTGACCTACTCTTGATTGGGCAGCTAGGTGATACAGTGGACAGAACAGTTGGGCTGGAGTCAGGAAGACCTGAGTTCAAATCTGTTCTCAGACTCTTGTTAGCCATGTAATTTTGGGTAAGTTGCTTAACCCTTGTTTGCCTCACTTTCTTCATCTGTCAAATGAGCTAGAGAAAGAAATGGCAAGCTACTCCATTGTCTTTGCTAGGAAGACCCCAAATTGAGTCATGAAGAGTCAGATGCAACTAAACAACTGAATGACTGATGTTTTCCCTTCTATTAAAAAGCACTGTTCTTATTAATTCCAGTAGCTATGCTTATGTCCTGAGAGCCTGGCACACAGTAGAAGCATAATAGATGCTTACTTGATTGATGTCATCAAGAGAGTGACCTCCTTGTTTGGAGAAATCCCTTTTTTGTTGACACCCTTAGAGACTGAGGCATGCAGAGGGCAGTGACTTCTAGGGAGCCAACCAAATTAGACTGAGATATCAGGCAAGATTTCAACCCACATCTTCTAAATTCTAAGCCTGGCACTCCGTTATATTGTAAGTCCTTCTCTATTAGCATTTAGAAATCTAAGACATTACAATCCTACTTTTATTTTTCCTGTGTGAGTAGAAATAGCAATTCTTTTCACACTGGTGCTAGATAACAAACAAAAAACCTTAATCTTCACACTTCACATTTAGGTCATAGGATTATTGACTTCGAATTGAAGAGGTCCTTAAAGATCATAAACCAATGTCCCCATTTTATGGATGAGGAGGCTAACTTGTCCAAGGTCACACAGGTGGCAGAGCCAGGACTGGAGCTCACCCACTGACTAAATCCAAAGTTCTTCTCAGTACTGCATTGTCTTTTAAAAACTTGCTTTTTCACCTTGGATCAACTGTTAAGATCTCTCTTCTTCATCTTTCATAGTTATTTAGAAGTAAATCCTTCAAGCCATTGGACCTCACCAATGAAAGCTTGGGTAGTTTTAAACAATTGCTCAAGGACCATGTCCCCTGGACTTTTTTTTTAATATACATAGTATAAAGCATAGCCCCATGCATAGGAAAATACAGTGAATGTCACTGGGTGATGACGGACTAAGGGGATATACAAATCTGAACGTTATAGAGGGAAATGGATATAGCAATAGATCGGGCTCAGGACCTCTAGCTAAAAAGACCTGAGTTCAAATCTACCCTTAGGCTTAACCCCTTTCTATCTTAGTTTTCTGATCCAAAAATTGGGAGAATTTTAGCCTGTCTTTCACTTTTACTGTGAGGATAAAATGAGATAATATTCATAAGGTACTTTGAAAACCTTAAAGAGCTATACAAATGCTAACTATCATTTTCAATATCATTATTAAGCATAGAAATGCTAATGCAATTAGAAACTAAAAGTAATAGTAAAGAGGATATATCTAATTTAGAGATTGTGAATTCTTTCTGCCTTTACAGATCACCAACATTCTCTGAAAGTCTCAATATTTGGTGTGTAAATTGACTATGTCCCTATTACTGTGAGTGTTAAACTTGCTTCTTCTGTGTAGGCAAGTCTTAATCTCACTGAGCTTCAGTTTCCTACTTGTAAAATGGGGATGTTACTTGTACTACCTTCTTCGTAGGATCATTGTGTGGAAAATATTTTGGAAGCCTTTTCCCATCCTATTTTTTTTTGAAGGGTAGATATCCTAGGACCATAGTTTGGAGTAAAAAGTAGTCTTGAAGCCAAAGATGAGAACCCTGAAACCCAAAGATATTAAATGGCTTGCCCAAGGTCAACTGCAAAAGCTATAAGGATCAGAGGTGGTATTTGATCTCAGGTCTTATGAGTTATTCAAAAGTACTTGGTATGAGAATGGCTTTAAGTGTATAGAATAGATAACTAATCTAACCCATTATTTGGTTATTATCTTCTAATAGAGCAAAGACCACCAGAAAAAGAAACAAAATTGTGGTACTTGCCTATAGCATAGTATGAATATTTTATGTGTTTTTGTCTATCTGCTTATAACCTACAAGCCCTTTATCTCACCAGCATTTTCTGGGGGCTAAAGATTTCTCTTTACTCATTATACATTTATCATCCTGATTGCTTTTATGAGAGTTGGGAAGCTGTATTTGTGGACACTTAGGCATGAACTATATAGAAACTATATTTAGAGATTTTCCCAGTGTAAATATTAGGTGACATTAAAATGTCAAAAAACACATGCCTTTCTTGAGTTAGTCCCTGAGAGAGGACCTGGTCAATGTAAGCCCAGAGGAGAAATCTTTTGTCCTAGAGTTATACTTATATGTTGCTGTATTTACTTATTTGGGTATTTGTTTCCATCTTAGTAGAGGTTAAGCCATTTCCTGACAATGACAATTTTTTTTCCTTCCTTTGGGTCCTTGCTACCGGGCACATAGTGTGTACTTAATGTCTACTGAATGGAATGAAAACATTTCACATCAACATCAAGCATTTATTAAACACCTACTGTATCTTAGACATTGTGTTAGGTCCTGAGAATACCAAAATAAATCCCAAATAAGGAACCCTTATGTCCTATTTCTTTTTTTTTTACATTTAATTATTATTTTATTTTTTCTCAATTATATGTAACAAAAAAAATTTAACATTCTCCTTAAAAATTCCAAGTTCCATGTTCTCTCCCCCCTTGAGAAGACAGGTGATTTGATATAGATTATACAGGTATCACTGATTTTAGCTACATATGTCCTTCCAACTTGTGCCCCATGTGTTAGGTGTGGAATTAAAAAACAAAATTAACTATAAACAGAGTTGTACATTCTATTTATTTCCAAAAAAATAGCAAATGTATTAAGAACACAAACCAGAAGTTTATTAAAAGCTTCATACCAAAATATTTAGCCCACTCTATTACAATATATAGGCTCAAGGTTCTAACAAGTAGTTCTAGGCCTCAATCCATAGAGCAAATCATGCCCTGGATGCAAAAATCACAATATGGATTGGATGGAGCTGGAAACATAAATATTTCTGCCTTCTGCCTTCTGAAAACAACTGCAGTACAATGATGCTTTGAAATGTTTGATTATTTGCGGGGAAAGCTATTAAAAAGAATTCCTGAGTACATTGGTTTAGTAAGAATATCAAACACTATTTTAAATGACCAGTTGCCTTAACAAAAAACAGGAAAACTTTTAGAAAGACACATACATTTTAATATTTATGTGCACAAAATTTTATAACCACAGAAACCAGGAGCTGCAAAAAAAAAGTCTTTGGGGGTCCTCATAATCCTTGCTTGCAAAAAGGTATTTTTCAAGGCAGTTTAGTGAAAGCTAATTTTTCTTGAATCATCAAACTAGAGAAATGCCAAGATGCAAAGAAATGGCGAGGTTAGCTGATTACTTCCCCAGCTGCAGGCATTTATACAACTATTGAGATCAAGTCTCAGGTTATTGACATTGAGCTATTGCTATTGTCATTGCAACCATTATTGTCATTTGGGGGGCTGAACCAGGAGAAGTTAGGGATAAGGAAAGGTAAAAATCTAAAGTAAAGAAAGAATGAAGCAGATACTAGTTAATGTTGTTTAGCACTCATTTTTTCAATTCACATGAAATTAATAAATACTCTTTGGATTTAGATATTTGAAGTGGACTTGCATCTAACAGAATATAAGCTCCTCGAAGGCACAATCTGTTGGGGTTTTTTAATATCTTTCTATGCATCTCTAGCACATTTCTCATAGTAGGTTCCTAATAAAGCTTATCTAGTCTAATGAAAAACTTTGGGTCATTCATACTCTAGTTAATTTAGTGAATTCCAACAGAATAAAAGGTCCTTGAAAGCAAGAGGCTTTTAAAAAGTGTTTCTTTCTTTGCATCTCTAGCACATTGCTCAGAGTAGGTGCTTAATAAAGCTTATCTAATTGAATGAAAAACTTTGGGTCATTCATACTCTAGTTAATTTAGACAGTTTTCTTTTAAGTATCTAATGTTTTCTTTAGTCATCTGAAAAAGTTTTGATTTTTTTTCTCTGTAAAGCTATGAAAATTTCAGAGCTGTGGCACTACAATACATGATGTTCTGGAATTACAACCTTAAAATATCATGAATGTTGAAGATAAGTGAAGAGTCTACAATATTGGTATCTAACTCAACCAATTACAATGAATTCACATACAAACAAAAAAGATACTTAATCTGCTTTGTTGTTTGTTTGTTTTTTTCCCCCTTAAGTTCAGGCATGTATAAACTGAAAACAAAATCCTGGGTTACACAGTCAGCCTATTCATTTAAAAATATATTTAGTCTTTGGCTTGGATTTCGTGTTCCTAGCCCAGACTTCAGTGACCTTCTTTTCTAGACTTGGAAGTATCATTTTGGGAATGTGGCAATTAAGGGAAGAAATGAAACCTGAAGCAGACACACTTTTTATTTGGATGCAGGTCTCTGACTCGCTGTAACCAAAGAGATCATGCTTATAGAGAAACATAAAAAAAAAAAATACTGTGTGTGATGACAAAGTACAATATTGCAGTTGTATGTCGCTATGCCATAAAACTGTCTCCAAGGTAGAAATAAGTAGCCAACTCTATTATGCCACAACCATTTGGGTTAAAGAGGCTTATACCCCTTGCTTTAACAAACATTTGTGAAAATTGTTTTAAAATAGGTTGCCTTCTAAGAAGGCAGTTTCTGTGTTTGTGTGTGTGTGTGTGTGTGTGTGTGTGTGTGTGTGTGTGTGTGTGTGTGTATTTAACATTTAAAACCTTGTTTCTGAAGTTCCCCTCTTTAGGTTATTACTCAAAAATTCATCATGTTCAAAACTCAAATTATTATGAGATCTTGAGATCATGAGAAGCTTCTCCTTATTTGTAAAGTCTTTTTTCATAGAGGCTTGGGGTACGAGCAACCTGTCCATCGGGTCCTCTTTGTTCTCTAATTTCATGTACCCCTTGCTGTTACTCCGATCCAACCGAGGCCAACTTGGGTGTTTTCGTTGTTCAGCCTGGACAGTTAATGTGGAGGGACCCCGGTCTAAGTCTAAGGATTTTGAATGTGAAGACAACAGATGCAGGGATGTGTTGGATCCAAACTGTTTCCTAGCAGCCCCAGGGGACAGAAGCTGTCCAGTTCGAGGACCAAGAGCCACAGAAGATTTGTACTGGTTGGAGAGAGATTCCCCTGCAGAATCGTTCCGTGGCAGCCCTAAACTGGCTCTCTGGTAGGATTCATTTATATTGGTTAAAGGAACAGTCAGGGAATCCATGGATAAATTCCGAGACCTGCGTTTGATAGTCTCAGAGTCTTCAGTGATGTTGTCTATGCTAGGTTCATCAATAACGCAGTTATTAAGTTTGATCACAGGCAATGTAAAAGCGCTGATGGAAGAGGATACAATGGACTTAGTTTCACATTTTTTAATGCCACTGTTTTTGTCCTCTGTTGCCTTGTTATGGGGTGGATAAAGACCAAAAACAGAGACAGAACTGTCAGATAACAAAGGGGGCATGAGGTGACTGCCACTCTTGCTCTCGCTGAGTGTAAGTTCATCCTCTTCTGCAGAGCTGTCCATTCGAAAACTGCTCCTAAAACCTGAGAAAGAGGCAATTGTATTTGCTGCTAATCTTGAGGCACAGGAGTTACCATTTTGTTTTACTTCCGTCTCTCCCATGAAGCCAGTGTAGACACCATTCATCAACTTTTGCTCCTTGATTCTTAGCGTGTGGATATCTATGACAGTGGAGTAGATGTCTCGCATGTGAATGATTTTGGTTTCTTTATCACGGTTTTCGTGCAGAATGGCATTAGCGCATATAAAAATAAAAATCCCGATGCCCATTGTAAAAGGGCCAAGCATTTTCATCTTATCTGAGTGTAAATGCTGTTCAAAGAAGCGAACCATGATGCCACCTTGGTTTCTGATCACTTGGGTTTGGTTGGTTGACAGCCTGGCTTCTGCATCTATAAAATGTTCTTTTTGTGGCCAGTATCCAAGGACTGCCATGGCAATTCCTACAATTGAGATCAATACTCCTAAAATGAGGAAAAAACCAGATGGAGAATAAAGTCGGATTTTTCCCCGCACGACCACAACATCAGCCCTAGGTCTTCGTCTAACCGGTTTCTTCTCTTGATCAGCAGGCGATGGGCTAAGATTAACATGATGCTGAGATCGAGCAGAGTCTTGCCTCTTTAAGGCGGCCAAGCCTGTTATAACTCCACCAGTTGCTATCATAGTTCTGTATTCTGGCCTGAAAAGAAGAAAAGAATAATATCATAAATAATGTCTTTGTGTACATCCATAATCATATAACTTTTAACTGAAATAAATAGGACCAAGAGATTTTTAATATTTAACCATATTTTCAAAGACAATCACCTTAAGGTACATATGTTGTTGACTTTAAGAATGTAAGAGAAAAACTTCTTTGGAATAAAACCAAGCTCACAGAATCCTACAATGTTAGAATTAGAAGTGATGTTAGAGGGGTGGCTAGGTGGCTCAGTCTTTAGACAGTCAGGTCTAGAGATGGGAGGTCTTGGGTTTAAATCTGGCTTCAGAATCTCTAGTTCTCTGACCCTGGGCAAGTCACTTAATCCCAATCCTTCACCTTTTTTGCAACCAATACTCAGTAGAGTAGAATCAGTAGAACTGATTCTAAGGCATAAGGGAAGGATTTTTTTAAAGCAATAGTAGAGATTATCTAGCCTGATAAGATATCAATGCTAACAATAAAAGCTGATATTTGTATTGCATTTTATGGTTTTTATAGTGCTTCACATACATTCTCCAATTTATAAAACTGAGGTCCAGAGAATCTAAATGTCTTACTCAAGGTCATGTAGCTACTAAATGGTAGTCTCAGGACTGGATCTCAGACATTCAGATTCTCAGATTCAGATTCTCAGTCTGATGCTCTTTTCGCTAATTTGCTTCTTTTAATTAATTTGTGCAATTTTGAGTCAAACATATTCTGTACAAGTATGTTATAGATATAAAATTCTGGTAACATTCACTTTATTTTATTTCACTTTTTAAATCCTTGGCTTCCATCTTAGAATCAATTCTAAGTATTGGTTCCAAGGCAGAAGAGTGGCAAGGGCTAGGCAATGGGGGTTAAGTGACTTGCCTGGAGGTCATACCACTAGGATGTGGCTGAGGTCAGATTTGTACCCAGGACCTGCAGTCTCTAGGTCTGGTTCTCTATCCATCAGGCCATCTGGCTGCCCCTAAACATTCACTTTAATTGGGTATCTTAGTATTTGGGACTTCTCAACCCTTTTTTATCTGACAGTTTATCAAATTTGAAATATATCATTAAGCCCAAATCACCCAATACTAGTACAAATGTACACATTCATACATACACACGATTCAGTCAATCAACATTTATTAATGGGCCCACCATGAGTCAGCTACTGCGCTAAGCCCTGGGTATACAAAAAGAGAAAAAAGAGAGTCCTTGACCTCAAATGACTTACAATCTAACATATAACCAAATACACATGCCCACTTGCATGCACACACACTACCCACAAAATATTCCTTTAAACAGATTACCAGAGATATACTTAAATCCAGTGTCTTTCTAAATTTCCAAAAATGCATCAATTATTCCATACTTATAGTAGCTTCCAAGGCAAACAAGACATGAAAACATGTGGGTGTTTTCATTAAATAATCTTGTAATTTTACTTATCTCCTCTATTATGCTAACAGGATGACATCATTTTTATACAGAAAATTGATCTGTTTTCCTGGGGAATAAAATCACAACATCCAGGCTATAGGAGAAGATTTATGTACGTGAAGTAAAATGGGAAACTAAAATTATTTTCCCCAAAAATAAGATCCCCAAGCAATCCTATTATTGAAGAGATAGAGTTCATAGAGAAGAATTTAATTACTTACCATGTTTATATTGATCACACATACTAGAAAATTATTAAAATTTCTACCCTGTTTATGTGAAAATAACTTTAGGAGATAATTAGTGTGGAAGAATACCGATATATAATCTCACTAAAACATACCACCACAATCAAGAACAATGTGTGAATCTTTTTTTAATTATAATTTTAGATTTCTTTTTATATCTATTTCAGGAAAAATAATTTCTGCAATTTTGTATTCTTTATCTCATCTTCTTTGTTCATATGGTAAAAATGGCCAGAAGAATTTGTTATAGCATTATAGAAATTGCTTCAAAAAGGACCTTTATTTTAATCATCACATTGACAGATGAAGGAACTAAAAATCAGATGTGAAAGCAACTTGTCCAAAGACACACAGCAGTGTTTTGGCAGAAGCACAGCTTGTTAACTTCTCTGACAAGCTTTCCCTTGTAAAATGATCGCTAATGTCAATGATGAGAGGTCTGAAGTCACTGAATATATAATACTTTTGTAGTAAATCCTTCTGCCTTGACCTTTAATTTTATTGCTGGAGAGAATGCTGTCATCTTCTGATCTTGAATGGGACCCACTCACAACTGCCTGCTTGTCTTAGAGAGTTCAGGAGCACTAGGAGCTCTAAGGACTTGCACAGGTCTCAGGGTCAGTGTGTGTGTGAGCTCCTCAAGGGTAGGAATTGTCTTGCCCTCTTTTTTTCTCCTTTTTACATCAACAGTGCCAATCACAATGCTTGTTTGATTGGTGGATGTGTCAGAGGTGAGACTGGAACCCAAGTCTTCTTAAATCTAAAGTCAGCTCTCTTTCTCCATTATCTCCATGCTGTGTCATACAAACACACACATATATATGTAATATATATAAAAAAAAATATATATATATATAGAGAGAGAGAGAGAGAGACTGATGCATAAATGTCGAGGAGCATCTAGGAAGACTCATCTTGAATTTACATCTGGTGTCAAATATTTACTAGCTTTGTGACTCTAGGGAAGTCACTTAACCCTGTTTGCCTCCGTTTTCTCATCAACAAAATAAGCTGGAGAAGGAAATGGCTAAGAACTCTAGTATTTTGCCAAGAAAACCCCAAATCTAGTCACAAAGAGTCAAACACAACTGAAATGACTAAATAACAATAGCTGTACGGACACACACATACATATATACACAGAAAATGTGCGTATGATCTTTAAATGCCCTAGAAGACATACTAAATTGAATGTGGAAAACCTAACTCCAATGAAGAAAGTCTTAATTTCTTTGAAACACTTCTTTTTAGAGGGAGCAAAGTCTGATGGAAGTTGCTTGACTTGGAATTCAGGTCTATGGGCTTAAGTCCCTCATCTGACATTTATTAGCTGTAAAATTTTGACTAGTTTATTAAATCTCTGAACTGTACTTGCCTTATCTTATAAAACAGAGAATGACACCCGGACTCTACTTCACAGGGCTGCATGTTTTGAGAGGCAATATAACATATATTGTAGAAAGGGTTCAAGTACTGATTCAAATACTTGCTAACTCTGTGATCTTGGGCAAGTCATTTTTTAAAAAATTTCTTTAAAACCCTCACCTTCCATTTTAGAATTAGTACTGTGATTTGGTTCCAAGGCAGAAGAATGGTAAAGGCTAGGTAATAGGGGATAAGTGACTTGCCCAGGGTCACACAACAACAAAGTATCTGAGGCCAGATTTTAACTTAGGAATTCCCTATAAGCCTAGCTCTCAATCCACTGAGCCACCGTAGGCAAGTCATTTAAATCATCTTGTCATTATTTTCCTAATCTGCAAAAATATGGAGTTGGATATAATGGTCCCTTCAGTCCTCTAAATCTTTGTTATTTAGATGTTTTTTAGTTATGCCTGACCCTTGTGACTCCATTTGGAGTTGTTTTGGCAAAGATATTGGAGTGATTAGTCATTCTCCAGTTAATTTTACAGATGAAAAACTGAGGCAGTTATCTAACTTGCTGAGGGTCACATAGCTAGTGTCTCAGGTCAGATTTAAACTCAGGACTTCCTGATTGTAGGTCTAATGCTCTAACCACTGTTAAACTCTAACCACTGTTAAAACTCTAACCAGCTGTCCTCCTCTAAATCTATGATCCAAAAATCTGATTTGTGAATTAAATGCCTTATAAATAAATATGAGCTAGGATAAGTATAATAATCAGCAAAAATAAATGGTTTAATATCAAGTTTTGCTATTGGAAATATGATCATCAGAAGAAGAAATAAGAAGAGGGTCTCAAGTCCTACATGGATATCTCACTATGATGTGAAGAGAACTCTGAACTCTTAGAAACTGCTAGTGAAAAAAGGCTTCAATTAAAATAGCCCTCATTACATTTGTTGTCTGAAGCCCAGCTTAGCAAAGTGGGGAGAGGCTTATGGTGATAGACTTTTTTCAGCCACAGCAACACTCACAGAATTTTGTCAAAGGCATATAAAGGGGCTGCAATCCATGTTAGAGGCTATAGTGTTTATGCAGTGCCTTAAGTTTTGCCAAGTACATAAATTTTCTCATTCGATCTTCACAGCAGTTCTGGGAGACGGGTATCATTATTGCCCCGATTTTGTGGATGATGAAACTGAGTCTCAGAGAGGGGGAATGATTTGCCTGGGGCCATACAACTAGTAATTATTTGAGGCAGAATTCAAATTTAGGTTTCCCTGATTCCAACACTCTATCTACCATGGCATCTAGCTCTCTAATGTTGGTGATGGTAGTGCCCACAGTAATGAAAATAAAGAATCCCTGAAGAACTGAATGAGAAGTAACAGTAAAGGAGTCACAAGGAGACATGCCATTCTTTATATGGACAAATAGGATCAGAGAGCCTGAGTATCATTAAATACTAGGTAAAAGTGCTGTCAAATGTTCTAGAAAAGATCAAATACAGATCATAATCTAACTTTTAAATTTGGACATTTATTTCCAAATTACTGGGTGGAGTAAGAAAAAAATAATGCAGCTATCTATGCATGCCATTTTGTAGTTTTTATTGAAGACCTCCACAATGACAGGGGTGCTAGCCTTGGGGCCAGGAGCCATACAAGGGAAGCAGATGGACCCAGCCAGAGTACTTGTTGGATCATTTACTCTGATCCCATGACCTGAGATCAAGACATTAAGGGTCTCAGCCAGGCCATCAAGACCCATCAGTACTTAGCTGGTAGACAGATGCAGGAGTAGTAGGGGAGCCTGGAAGGGGGTAAGGAGGGAGAGAAAGAAGAGAAATTGAAAGAAGGAATTAGGAAGAAGAGGGGAAAAGAAGACAAAGTGAAAGTAAGGAAAGAAAAAAAGGAAATAGATAGAAATTGATCCCTCTACCACTACCTTTGCCTAGATATGTCTATCAAAAACCCATTCATCCTTCACGCCTAGCTCAAATGCCACCTGTTCCAGGCACTTTTCTAAATGCTCTTTTCCCTTTGGTTATTATAACAACCAGATGATTAATCTGCTTCACTGTCTCTTCTCACTCTGGCCCATTTTCCATTCAGCCACTGAAGTGACTTTCCTAAAGCTCACCCCAACCCTGAAACTCAATAAACTGTAGTGGCTTTTTATCACCTTCAGGATCAAATACCAAATCTTCTGGCATCTGAAGCCTTCAAAGCTTAGGCTCATTCTACCTATCTTTCCAGTCTTTGTACACCTTACCCCTGGGGAGAGCTATGCTGCTCTCCCAAAACTTGGGTTTCTTCTTATAAATGCACCAGTGTAATTTTTTAAAATGTGGAATAATAAACATAATAGGGATAGGAGAATGGTCGTACTATTCTCTGTGCCAACTTTGATATATCATAGGATCATGAGATTTAGGGATGGAATGGACTTTAGAGATCATAGTCTAGACCCTTCCCTTTTACAAATGGGAAATTGAAGTGCCCAATTCTTTGTGACCTTAGCTGGGGTTTTCTTTGGCATAGATGCTGGAGTTGCCATTTCCTTCTCCAGCTCATCTTATGGGATAAGGAAACTGAGGCAAATAGGGTTAAGTGAATTGCCAAGGACCACACAGCTAGTATGTGTCTGAGAGGAAAGCATCTTGTCTAAAAGTCACACTGCTAGTCAATGCCAGGCCTGGGATACTAGGCCAGGTCTCTGGACTCCAAATCTAGTGGTCAGTCACCTCCATCATCCTGTGGCTGTATATGTTGGCTGTTGGAAAGTTGTTAGCTCAGAGCTAGCTAGATGGCAAGATAATGAACACTAACCAGATTTCAGGGGAGAAACAAGGCTACCATTGAAAGGGAATATGTTGTAAAGTCCACTGAACTTAGAGTGATTTCCTAGCTTGGTCTGCTGTTTTCTTAGGTAGGTGATAGGGGACATGTTGAGTCATATCCCTGAGACAGTTTCCTCTTTATCTATACATAACACTAATAATATTGTACTATTTAGCTCAAACAGAATAGTGAAGAAAGTACTTTTAAACTTTAATTTAAAATTTAAAGACTATAAATACCAAATATCATTATTATTATTACCATCCTTATCATTAATGGAAGCTGGATTTCTGAGTGTGGAGTACTTTGTGAAGTGATGAGAAACAAAAAATCTGGTTTAATTTTTGTATAGCCAATAGAGAGGAAAGAGGATCAAGTAAGTCAGGGGAAAAGCTGGAAAGGCAAGGGAGCTGGGAGAGAGCCAAGGGCCAATCCTTCTAACCCCCCTCTCCCAAACCCCAAAGGCATTTCATATGACAGGCACAGAGAACTGGTAGCAGGAAGCCTATGCTCACAGACATATCCCTTAGAATAGTAGAAGAGACCATAATGACTCCTTTCTGCTCATTCATTAATGAAGTAACCATAAGTTAAGCACCCAAAATGTGCAGAGCACTTGGAGACATAAATGGGACACATTTCATGCCCATGTGGAGTTTACAGTTTAGTGGAGGGAGGAAGGGAATGATAACTCATATAGAAATATACTATAAATGTACAATATAAGAGCTACCGTGTAGATTAGAACACAAATGAGATACAAAAGCCCACTTAGACTAGATAACTTCTATGGAGGAAGAAATGATCAGTTAGTATTTATTAAGCAAAGATTAGGCTGATTATTATTATATTACTGGCAGAGTCAGCTATGGTTCAGGGGGTAAGAGCACTGGGCTGGGAGTCAGGAAGACCTGAGTTCAAATACATTTTCAGAAACTTTCTGTGTGACCCTGTAAACCTAGGAGTCACTTCATTATAACTAGGAGACCAACTTGAAAGCTAAGGGATAGAGTGCTGGGCAAGCTGTGGGACCCTGGACAAGTCACTTAACCTCTGTCAAAAAGATCCACTGGAGAAAGAAATGGCAAACCACTCCAGAAATTCTTGCCAAGGAAACACCAAAGATAGCTATAGTCTATGAGGTCACAAAAACTTAGATATGAATGAACCACTAAATTAAAAAAAAAAGTATTGGACTCTCTGCTAATTGCTAAACATACAAAAAAAAGAAGGCAAAAGATAGTCTCTGTCCTCAAGAAGTTCACATGTATATCCTTACCCCCATCCAGACTCCTGTACCCCTCCTCCATTCATATGTCTGCCAGCTAAATGCTGATGGGTCCTGATGGCCTGGCTGAGATCTTTGATGTCTTGATCTCAGGTCATGGGATCAGAGTAAAAGACCCAACAAGTGCTCTGGCTGGGTCCATCTGCTTTTTACATATGAAGACAAGAGCATTATATTGAGACTTAGGAGTTCTGGGTTCTAGTGCTGTCTCTACTACTAGTTTGCTGTGTAACCTTACACAAAACAATTTACCTTGATTGTCTTAAAAAGTTAGTGAAAAAGTGAAAAAGTTAGACTGCATGATTTGTCCAACAAAAGGGTCAACTGGATCCACTGGGGAAGGAAATGGCAAACCACTTCAGGAAGTATTGTTGCCAAGAAAAGCCCATGGATAGCTATGGTCCATGGAATCATGAAGAGCTGGACAAAACTGAACAACTTAACAACCAAAATGGTATTAGACATTGCGCTAGCAATAGTAGGGTGCATGTATGTGTAAACCTACGACTGGATGAGATTATCTCTAAGGTCCCTCCCAACTAGCATATATTATTTCTCCATTGGGAAACCTTGCTGTGGGGTTTTATCAAACCTTGTCATTGTCCCTGTGGAAATGGAGATGGAAAGGAACATATAGTACTGGATTCTTTTGATTATCAAATGAAATAATGTTTGCAAAGTACTTAGGAAAACCTGAAGTGCAATATTCATGTGAGCTATTTATTATTATTTTTTCCCTTAGGGATCCCAAATATTTTATAGTAAACCTATATGATTTTATATAGAAGGGAATAAGCATTTAGAAAGCACCTACTATGTGCCAGGCATTATGCTAAGTGCTTTACAAGTAATATTTCATTTCATCTTCACAATATTTCTGGGAAGCTGGTGCTGCTATTTTCCCGTTTTCAGTTACTACTTGCAGAAACTGAGGCAAACAGAAGTTAAGTGACTTGCCCAGGGGCACCTATTTAAGTGTCTAAGGTCAATCTGAACTCGGGACTTCCTAACTCCAAGCCCAATATCTAGCCACTGTGCCACCTATCTGCCTCCTATAGAATGAAAGAATGTTATAGTTGGGAGGGACCTTAGAGATAATCACATCCAAACTGCTTATTTTACGAATGAGGAATTCTTCAGTACTTCAAGGCTATATGATTTCATCAGTGTGAGTATTCCCAGTACCCAGTTGGAAGCTGGTAAATATCTAATGACTAGATTCCTGGGGGAGAAACTATATGTAAGACCAACTTTTAAGCTTAATTTGCATTATTAACTTTTAAAAATCACCTTCTTAAACCCAGACAATCCACAAGACAATATATCGAGCTCTGATTTATAGTTTTTGCCAAGTTTTGAGACATAAATGATCATAAGGAAAATTGTAAAGCTCACTCAAGCTGATTGAATCAGATTAAGTGGCTCCAGCACATCCCTGACCCTACCAACCCTGAACCCAGCTCCTCTAAAGCTTATGTGCTGAAGTGGAAAAGTAAAAAAAAAATTCCTAATTGTAGACTGGCAGTGGGCAGAAAAACCTGAATTCAAATCCAGCCTCAGACTTACTAGCTATGTGGTCCTGGGCAAATACTTAACACCATTTGCCTCAGTTTCCTCATATGTAAAATGAGCTAAAAAAAGGAAATGGCCCCTCAAATGGGACCAGAAAGAGTTGTACATGATTGAAATGACTGACCAACAACAAATAGACAACTTTCTAGGGTAATGAAGCTAATTGAAAAATTCAACTGAAAGATAATTCAGAATACTAATATAGATGTTGTATAAAACTGATGCTGATTAGTCAAACATGTTTTTCTGTCTGTTAAAACATAAGAACATACCCAAAAAGGTTAGCTCAAAACCTTTAGTGCAATATTTTCAGACCTTAAATTTTTAGATTTTGGGACTACCTTATATTGTAATTTTAAGTCATCACCAATGAAGATGAAATTAAAGCAATCATTAGGAGCTCTTTTGCCCAATTAAATGGCAATAAACCTGACAATCTAAGTGAAATAGATGAATATTTATAAAAATGCAAATTGCCCAGATAATTTTAAGTTACTCACTCAGATATTAAAATATGACACACATTAGTCAGTGGCACTGAGACGGCAAGCACATACATTTTAAGGTATGGAGTAGCAGTATTTTTGTAAGCAAGGATAATAAGATATTTGAAAATTGCTCTGAATATCCAAAAAGCAAGTGTCCTCTGATTGCATAACCCACATGAGACATTCATTTACCTGATAACAGGTGCCTCCTCTCTTCCCATCCTCAGTCTCCCTTTCCATTAATACAGAACCACTCTTCATTGAATTATGGGTCTTCTTACTATTAAGAAAATGACTTCATAGGTCATTCCAGTGGCAATGCCTGGCATGCCCTCAACCCACAGTGAACAGTCTCTGGTTAGAAGGGCGTGTTAATAGTTATAAACACATAACTCAGTTTCTCTTCCTATAGCCCTCTGCAATACAACTTTGTACCATGCCACACATCACAAAAGATTAGAAGACTTTTCTTAGAGATGGAAAGAAATATTCTTTAATGGCCTGGGAACTTGCCTGAATTAAACCTAAATATGCATTTAATTTGCAATGTGATAGAAGTATGGTTTCATGATCAAGTATTCTGGTTTGTTTGTTTGAGATAACATCTTCCTTGCCTATCTGAATTAGAAGTGTGAGAGCCACTCACAGCTCAATCCTGATGCAGATAAACCTAATACTGATTGGCACAGAGACTTAATCCTTCTTGGTTTTCCCAGGCTGAGCTATTTCACTTCTCCTAAGTTTCCAGATCTTCACAATATCAGTAGTAAGACTTAGAGTGGCCCCTGGGTTGGCTTTAGCTCTTCTACAGCTCAAAATTCCCAAATTCAGATGATCTACTACTCTGAGCCTCTCCAGGAATAGGGACTACCATCATATACCATTAGGAAGAGCCATGATATAAAGAATTAAAGAATAGGTGCCAAAGTCTTATGAGTTTAATGCTAAATGGTGTAAAATAAGTAATTGTAGAAAAAAGGAATTTTACATATTTTTAAGATGTAAGAGGTTGTAAAGGTCATTATATAAGTAAATATATTTAATTATTTTTCTTTTCCCCAATTATTTACATAACACTGAAGCGACAGAAGCAAGGAAGTTGGGGGGAGGAAAGGCTGCAGAAAAGCAGATTTTGGCTTATAAGAGAATACTTTTAGATCTGTCCCCAAATATAATGGGATGCTCTGGGAGGAAGAGATTTCTTTTTAACTGATAGGTCTTAATACATATGACTCTGCTTAAATATGGATTGGACGAGATTCATTATGTGTTCTTTTCCAGAGTCAGGAATAAACAAAGTATCTCAGAACACAGAAGTAATAACTAAAGTTAATGCCAATATGATAATATTTTATGTACCCACCACTTAATGAAAAGATCTCAGTTATTTGAAACAAAGTTGAGAATCAAGAAGGAAGCAAAAAAGGCTTCTCTACAGCCAAAACAAGTCCACGTACTTTACATATATTCAAGGGAAAGACCCTTAATGACTTGCTTATTATTTTTACTCTTAATTTGCAAATAATTCTAAAAAAGTGTGGTTAGCTGGCTTTCAAGTCCACAGAGGATTAGAAGCAACACATTAAAATGTAAAGAGGCATTGACAAGCTACAGTGAAAGAAGAGACAGAAAAACTGTGAGAAAAATTTAATAAAGAACACATCAGTCTGGGGCCATTTCAAGAGGTGGCAAATAGTTTTAAAGAATTTAGTAGGCACAATTTCATTATGATATTACAATGAAGTAGAAGGATCATTGTTCATAGCTGACAAACTTGAGGCACTAATGAAATGTTAGATTATGTTCACAAATCACTTAACCTGTCTATAACTCAATTTTTTTTTTTGTAAAATGAGAGTACTGGACTAGAAAATCCCTCAGGTTCCTTTTAATCCTAATATTCTATATTTTTCTCCTCAAACTTAACATTAATTAACACTTGTTTTCTGGCATTGCACTAATGTATCTAATCATGTAATATTGTGTGCTACAGTTATCTGTAGTTATGTCTTATGTCCTTTTCAATTAATCAATGTTACCAGTTATAATATTTTATGTAAAATGTATATCTCTTTCACCACCAAACACACAATCGGTACTTGATTAATAACTGTTTCTTTGCTTAAGAATTGAATGGCATCTTCAAGATGGTGGAGGAGCAGGAAATACCACAAAGTTCTTTTACTTGGACCAAGAAAATGCTGAGTACTGAGTACAGATCACAGATCTAAAACCTGACAAAGGCAACTGGCATTCCAGGGTGAGAGGTGGGTTGAAGGCTCCCAGCTATATACTGAGAAAAGATTAAGTTCAGAAGCAAGAAACAGCTGTATAACTCTGACCCCAAGAGTCAAGTGGGATATCAGTTACAATGTGCAACCCAGACTGAACCCTGCATCAAAATAACCAGGATAGAAAATCCAGCCCAAAGGTGAACCTACTGTTCTCTCCTTTATGAGCCAGCACAACTTTCTAGTTGGCTAATAATGGCTGAATCCAGAAGCACTCTACTGGGACTCCACACTGGAGTAATTCTATAGGTGTGTTGCTCTTAAACCCAGGTCAGAAGGTTTAAGAGTTTGACTCCAAAATATATATAAACAAAGCCTCAAAATAAAGCACAGCTTGGATACAAGTTCAACTAGAATGGACTGATACTGCTTAGTCCAGGGCAAACAGCAATCAGACTTTGCCTTGGATCAGACAGCTTTTGAAACTCTAAAAACTTTTAAGTCTCATGCTGGAGCTATTCTTGAAATTCTGGAATAACAAACACTTAGTATCCTGATAAAACAATGGCAGGACTCTACAGGACATGAACTCAGCCCATAACAAAGTCCAGCCCTTACATAAAGCCTGGAGTTGGGAAGTAGTCTGGAAGAATAACCAGAACGCCATTATAAAAACAAACAAACAACAACAACAAAAAGTTATGGTAATAGAGATGCTCAAGATTCACACCCAGAAGATAAAAATGACTTTAAAAATATCTATAAGCAAAATCACAAATAAAAACAGCTTCAGTAGAATTTCAAACAGAATTACTTGAAGAGATGGAGCAAGAGCTTTTTGTTTCTAACTGGAGTAGAAACACAGAAGAAAAACAACTTAGATTACATGGGTTAATAGGGATATGATTGGGGATGTAGACTCTAAATGATCACCCTACTGCAAACATCAACAACATGGAAATAGGTTATGATCGAGGACACATGTAAAACCCAGTGGAATTGCAAGTTGGTTACAGAAAGGGGTGGGGGAAAGGGAGGGAATACAAAAATATGATTCTTCAAACCAAGAAAAAATGTTCTAAATTGACCAATTAAATAAAATTTTCAAAAAAAAGAGCTTTTTGTTTCTGTTTTTTTCTCAATTAAAATGTTTTTTATAAATGAAATGAAAACTCTAAGAGAAAAAAAAAGAGTCAAGAGAAACATAAAAAGGTAAGTATGAGTGAAAAATCACAAGGAACCAAACAAGGATAAACTGTTTATATTCTGATATGGAGAAATGATATATGCATTCCTTTGGAATACCATCATTTTCAGGAGTCATTGATAGAATATATTATACAAAGGGCATAAGATTTGTTGTATTTTGATTAGCATAGAAGAACAGAGAGAGAAAAGAATAATACGCTAAGGAAAATGAGGATAAATGGATGTCATAAAAATAGGGTACACAAATAAAAGTTTATGTAAAAAAGAGGAATAAGGAATAGACAATAATTAAATTCCTCTCTCATCTGAACTGATCAGAAAAGGAAAGAATATACATTTAGGCAAAGAAACACATTTCAGTCCATATGGGAACAGGAAGGAAAGAGAAGATGGGTGGGGGGAATAAGAAAGAGGCAAGATTATAGGAGGTATAGAATCAAAATAAACTGTAAGGATGTATAATAACAGTTTTTCCCAAAATTCTTCATGGAGTTTTAAGCTTCAATAACTTCAGAAAGTTATTGCTACCAATTTACCAAAACCTCATTTGAATGTTTAATTATTCAAATTTCTTTTACACTTAGCTAGTTTTGTAAATTTTGAATAATAAATTTTTAATTTTCACTTTCATAAGACAGAGAGTCCTAACATCATGCATTTCAGGTCTAATAGTTTCTCGATGACAATTTCTCAAGCCAGTGGATCAGGCGAAGGGGTTCTGTTGCTTGGCCACTTCTGTCCATCAGACTTTTTCTTGTGGTTCACAACAAAACTGTCATGTATGCATCAAAATTCTGTTTCTTTGGATGTTTTTAATACTAGGATTACAAATGCAGTCTTTACAGTTAGTGAACAAAAGTTAATAAAATTATAAAAAATCAACTAGAGTGACCTATAGCACAAGACAATGGTTATATTGAATTTTAATAACAAATGTATCAATATTTTAAAAATATAAATAATTAGCCCTTCAAGGTTTTTGACAATTTGGTAACATTTATATTTCTGAAGTTATTAAAACTAAAACTCCAATATGACTTTTGGGACATGCTACATATGGTAACTTTTTATAGTGGCAAAAGGTTAGAAACTGAGAAGGATCTCATCAGTTGAGGAAAAACTGGATAGGTTGTGGTATATGGATGTGATATAATACTAGAAGAAAGTGCTTTAAGAAAGGATGAGAAACCTGAGAAAACTTGTTTGAACTAATGAAGAATGATAGGAATAGGTCTGAGAGAATGATACATACAATGACAACATTGTAATGACAGCATTTTTTACTTGGAAACTCAATGCAATGAAATACTATGATTACAAAGGACTTGTCATGAGATATGCAATCATCTCTTAAGATTGAGGTAATGGTCTAAGAGTGTGGATTGAGATGCATTTATTTTTTAATGTGGCCAATGCAAGATTATGTTCTGCTTGACTGTAGGTATTTCTAAAAATTCATTTGTTTTCTTTTCTTTCTCAGTGGCATAAGGGAGAGTAGTGGAGAGAAGACAGATTTTTGATAATTGCAAAAATATTAATAATATTCTTTAAATGAATGGATTATGTAATATTTTTTTAAATAGAATGTATTTTAGGAAAAGCTCCCTCTCAAGCACTTGCCATTTAAAAAAAATTATTTTAATAGAAACTTTTTAGCTTCTATTAAATAGCTTTAAAAATTAAAATTTAAAAAAATTTTAACAAAACCTTCTCTAACATATAAAATGACTCTGACTTCCAACTGAAGTTTTATTGTACTCACTTTGAAAGTAACACATTTTTAAATTTTGATTAAAGAGTTTGAATTTATTGCAAGTATCTATTAGTCAATATTAGACCCAATGTACTGCCAAATATAGCTGAAAGGAAAGCAAAGAATAGATCTACAGTATATCTTGTATATGGGGATAAGATTTTCTGCTAAGGCATTAAATCGTTATTTGTCACAATATTTCCATCTCCAATAGAACACATATTTTTTTATTATTTGAATGAGTTTTAATAAGTGTTTATGCATCATGTCTCCATTTTAACTAAATGAAATAGTCACTGAGTAGATTTGATTGCCTTCATTAGCATTAGTACTAGGATTAAGATAGTGAAATGTCAGTAAGATAAACTGTTATAAATAACCCAGTATTATGACATGAGCTTAATAAATTGGGTCCTTACATACAAAAGATAAACTTCTTCTAGTCAAAGTTTAGCAACATGTCCACTAGTTCATGCTGAATATTTTTCCTAAGTGTTTTTAAGTATTTTAGTTGTTTAACACAATTGTTTTCATTGTGTGGGATGAAGCTTTAGAATGAATTGAATCCTTCTTTGAAATGAAACAAAACCATTTAGAGTCAATGTGATATATTTCCACTCGGTAATTTTAAAAAGGGAAGCTAAACATCACATTCCATATGGATTTCTTCTTTAAAAAGATTTCCTATTAGCATTTCCATGTTCTGTCCCAAAGGCAGAAGTGGGAGGAGGATGGAGAAATATTTTAAGAGAGGTTAGTATAAAAGGGAAAATGGAAGAAACAAGCATATAACTAGGTCTCCCAAGTGGAAGCCAAGAAAAGTGATAATAGACCTGAAGAAATAGGGTCACGTTTAAGAACTGTGAATTCATAAAACTGAGAATAAAGAAAAATGCAAAAAGACCTGGGAAATAAACAGTAGAAGGGATAGAACTATGTTACATATCCTCTTCTAGTTATACTATTGGATGAGTGAGGATGGAGAGTTATGGTGGCAACAAATTTAGAGATCAATAGATAAGGCTTCCACAAAGTCCTTGATCTTCCCATTGGAGCTCTGAGTTGCAATAGGTATGCCACCATTGGGGTGCAGGACTATAGATCAAGATGACACAGAAATAATTGAGAACATGGCCATAAGATTCATGATGAAGCAACTTTAGAGGCAGCATGGAGTAGTAGTTGTTGGTCTCAGATTTGGAAAGCTACACTCATAATAAAAATATTAATAATGATGAAGACTCACATTTATATATTACCTCACATACATTACATCATTTGCTCCTCATAACAACTACATGCTATAATTGTTATCATTAGCATTTTACATGAGGGGAAATTGAGGGCCAGAGGAGCAAAGTGAGTGACCTCAGATTTGGAAAGCAATATTACATTTTACCACTACACTGGAATGGTTTTAAGAAAAGGATTCAATGATAGACTGTGTTGATCATATGGGGACCATCCTAGCAAGCTAAAGAGACATCTACCAGAATATTGACCATCAAGTGAATTTTCTTGACCAGAGAGAGCATCCTAAGACATGAAAAGAGATGTAAACCTATGATGGTGATGTCATTGATTTGAAGATTTTTTAAAAAGTATTTCCCAATTAGAGAGTTCACTACAGTTCACTTTATTCTCCTTGAGAGTAGGGATTGTTTCCTTGTTCTTTTTGTATTTCTAGTACTTGGCACATAATGCTTCCCAGATGTATCTTCCTTCATTTATTCCTTCATTTTTGGAAAAGATAATGTAATAATATGGAAAATCTCTAACTACATAACTAAATGGGACCCTCAATTGACTGAAGTTCTTCATTTCATTTTAAAGGAAATGATGTTTTCTCTTTTCACCCATTAAATTTAAATCTACCCTTGAAATCTCATCTTCCATAAAGGCTTCCCTGATCTCCCTGTTTAGTAACTGTCTCTTTCCTCAGATTTCATAAAACACTTGCTTTTTCAGCTCTAATTCACTTAGTGTCTATATTGTAAGTTATAATTTCTGCCTTATCTTTTGTACTAATTTCTAAAGTGTTTATGCTTTGGCTATTCTAGCACCCAGAACAGTGGGCTCTGAAGTTCTTTATAGATGTAGAATGGATGGTTGGATTGCACTAAAACCTTTTTAAAAAAGATATTAAACCATGATATTGCAATACAAAAGAGGTTTCTACTTAAATCTCAGTTAACCAGGAAATTCAACTAATCAAAATGCCCCAAGTTCCCCTTTAAAAAAAAACAACCCATGCCTTCTGTCTTAGAATTGGCATTAAATATCATTTCTGAGGCAGAAGAGTCATGAAGATGGGGCAAATGAGGTTTAGCAACTTGCCAAAGGTCTCCCAACTAGGAAGTGTCTGAGGCAAGATCTAAACCTAGGACCTCCCATCTCCAGGCCTGGCTCTCTATCCACTGAGCCACCTAGGTGTACCTCCCTCATTTCTTAAACTCAGGTTTTGCTTTGCCATTATCCCTTTGGGGTTAAAAAGAGTAACCTAACTATTTAATGTGCACTTTAAGCTTTGGGGATGATAAACCACACAAATGCAAGTTGGTTGGGGAACAGGTGAATGATGGATCATTCCCCATTTGGCATCTAAGAAGTTGTTCTCCCTAGGATAGTGGTTGGACCACTTCTGGAGTACCAAAGTTCTAACATATATTAGAACTGAGAAACTGGAGCCCATCTAGAAAAGAGCAACTAATATGCTTAAGGACTAGATTCCATGCCATCCAAACATTAGATGAATAAAGGAGAGATGTTTAGCCTGAAAATGAGAAATACGGGAAGTTTGGGAAAGGAGACTCAATTGTCATCAATTATCTAAAGGACTATAATTTGTAAGAACCATGTTCTGCTTGGTTCCAAAGGGTAGATGTCAGATTAATCAGTGGAGGTTATAGAGGCAACCAGTTTTACATTGATGGACAGAAGAAACTTCCCAACATTTAGAGCTGTTCATATGTGGAATGATATACTTTGAAAGATATTGGTTCCTGAGCAGCTAAAGAACTTGGAGTGGAAAATAGCTGAGCATTAGTGGAATTGTAATAATTAATAATAATCAAGGTGATGCACACTACAGTTCACTTTCTTCCAGGTTTTCTTACGCAAAAGGACCAAAAAGGAAAAGTATTTTACATGATTGCACACATAAAATCTATATGAGATTGTTTACTGTCTCAGTGAGAGGAGAGAGGGAGAGAATTTGGGACTTGAAATTTTAAAAAATCAATGTTAATTATTTTTACATATAATTGGGGAAATAGAAAAAATAATAAAAATGATGATGTGGTGGCAGCAGTCCTAACAACTAACATTTACATAGCACTTTAAAATAATATAAAAGATTTTATACATAATAATTATAATACTTCCATAGCTAACATATATGATATGTTAAAGTTTGCGAAGTCATTTGTATTGGTTATTTCATTTGATACTCACTACAACCTTGCATGGTAGATGCTATTATAATCCTCATTTTTCAGATGTGGAAACTGAGGCAGACAGCAGTGAAATGATTTATCTAGGATTGCATAGCATGTAAGTGCATGAGAAAGGATTTGTTCTCAGGTCTTCCTGACTCAAAATCCAACATGTTTAATGGCCCCTCCACACACACACACACAAGCTTGTAGTAGAAGAAATTCCTGTTCAGTAATAGGATTTCCTGGTAGAGGAAATTCCTGTTCAGTAACACAGGAAGACCTCTCCATATCCATAATTTGGCAAACTTCTATCCTGAATTCTCTGAAATAACCAGACTGACTTTCTTATTTCAGGGAACTAGGTGTTGGGAATTGGCAGAAAGAAAATCTTTCTTCAGTTCACACTCTATATGCGGAGAAATGCTGACTCCTGGGGTATGGTAAACATAAGGAGCTGGGGAGGATCATGTTGCAACTGTTATGGAACCAAGCATACCCACCCATTCACCACAAATCGAGAAAAGCAAGTTTTCCCACACTTCTCATACTCTACCTAAAAGTGCAAATTATTTCAAAACAAGAATTAAAGTTGGCAGATTCTGTTTTCAAGACACAACTTCCTCACAAAGTATTATCAATCATCCTATAGGAATTAACAATTGAAAAGTCAATTGCATAACTCAAAATTACTGTGTAAACTGAGTCATCAAGAGCATAATCTTTTTGTTTCTTTGCCACTAACCCACTTCAACCAACAAAACAGATTAAATTATATACACACAGGAGGTGTAGCCAAAAAGGAGAGCTGGACAGCTCCTCTTCAGATCCTATCAGACCAAAATCTTGGCAATATCTCATGATATGTTACTCAAATTCCCAGAGCAGCCAAGACAGGAACCAAACTATAATATTTAAAGGAAGCAGGTGGGGGGTTTTTTCTTTTAGATTCACAAACCTGAAGTTGTGCCAATTTTTCTCTACCACACAAGTCAAACCACTTAAAACCTGGTTAAAATGATGCAGAAAGATTGATTAACAGAATGGAGACTATCACCATTAGAAACAAGAACAAAGTATGAAGAAGGTAACCTTGGAAAAATGGCTTATACTTGTTGAACCTCAACTTTTTCATTCATAAATGGAGATAATGCTCACACTACCTAATTCACAGACTTCTTGTAAGGATCAGGTAAGACAATGCATGTAAAACAGAGGCAGAGTGTTATAATGGGGAAAGAGCCAATCTAGAAGCCAAGAGGACTTTGATTAATGCCCAGCCTCTGACAGATACTGGCTGTGTTACCCTAGACAAATAATTTACTTTATTTTATTTTTTAAAACCCTTACCTTCTGTCTTAGAATCAATACTAGGCATTCGTTCTAAGTCAGAAAAGTGGTATGGGCTAGGCAATGGGGGTGAAGTGACTCGTCCAGGGTCACCCAGCTAGGAAGTGTTTGAGGCCACATTTGAACCCAGGACCTCCCATTTCTGGGCCTGACTTTCAATCCATTGAGATACCCAGCTGTCCCCATAGACAAATCATTTAACCTCTTTATTCTAGGCAACTCTAAGACTATAAGTTGTAGAGAAATTTCCAGCTTGTACTGGTAGAAAAAATTTCTTCAAACAGGAATCTCCTCTGCTAAATAAAACATTTTTATATTCCTAATCTTATGCATATAATATATACATTATTGCATTATAATATCATAAATGTACATAACCAGGTGGTCCAGTTAAAGCATATATCTAGAGTCAGGAAAATTAAACTCCATGAGTTCACATCCAGCTTCAGACACTTACTAGTTCTATGACCCTGGGCTTAACCTTTTGATCTCAGTTTCCTTATCTGTAAAATGAGCTGGAGAAGGAAATGGCAAAGAACTTAAATATCTTTGCTAAGAAAACCCCATATGAGGTCAAGAAGGGTGTTGGACACAACTGAAATGACTCAACAACAAAGTTTTTGTACGTCTATGCACATGGAGGAGACAGAATGCAAGTGAGAACACATACATATATAAGCTTTCATTATTGTTAGTAATCATATGACAGTGACAAGGTAAAGGCAATATACTAGGTTGGAAATTAGGTGGGGACCCAACTAAAAGCAACAATCATCAAGCACTGAAGGTCAAGGAAGTGAAGGGTTGAAGTGGGGTATCAGAAACTCCCTTACCAAGGATAGGGAGATAAAAATTTGTTTCTGGGAATTGTAAATGAGGCAGAAGTAAGAAACTGTTGCATGGGAGACTTTCTTCCAGCATTCTAAAGTATAAGGGAATAAGGGAAAAGGAAAGGATGGTAGTAGTGGCTTCACTTGTACATCAAGACAAACAGATATAGCATTGATGGTTGTGTGCCCACCCTAGCCCTAGTCATGTCATGTCAGTCCTGGCAATATCGGTGTCATATCAAATCTTCACAGGAAAATTTTTTAAACTTTCAGCATACAAACAACGTGAAGAAACTCCATTTTGCAGATCATACAGATATTCAGATTAAGAAGAAACAGAACATGGGCACTTCTAAGGAACAAAAACAAACATTGCCCCAGAACTTTCTGTCTAGAATACTTACAGAAGAGTTACAGAGGAGGGAGGGAACAGTTCACAAAAGAGGGTTGTTGCCTAGGTGATGATGCTAACTACACAAGTGCCAACTATAAGCAAAGTCCTAACTGGTACAAGATGAACAGAATTTTATCTGAAGGTAGGAATATTCTGGGGCTAAGGTGGCAACTTCCTTTCCAGAGCAGCCTCCTTCACTGAGCCTTCCATTTTCTTCCTCCTCTAACCAGTACTGCCATATGACTCAATAACTCAGGATCCTGGAGGTGTTCTAGGCATTCAATCAACTAAACAAGTATTTATGAAACACCTAATAAATGCCAGGTATAATGCTTGGTGCTAGAAAGAGAAAAGATAAAAGCAAAACTGTCCCTGCCCTCACAGAGCTTATATTCTAAAGTCATTATAGCCAAACATTGCCATCCCACTTCCCATTTTCTTCCCTCAACTGTGTGTGGGTGTGTGTGAAACACTAATTGCTATTTTGACTGGGGAGTTCAGGTGTTTTCCTGCCAGTTGCTGGCAATAGGTTTCTTTCCTTTTTCCTTGCTCCAATGGTGCCCTGAGCTAGATTTGTCAGAACACAAAAACAGCCCAAAGAATAACCTTAATGATAGGTTCTCAATGCAACATAATTCTCTATGATGCTTATCACCAAAAGTAGAAATGGTTTGTATTGAATTCTAGCTATGGTGGTCCCTTGTAACATATATCATCTTGATTCATCCTCCTCTCTAGTTGATTGAAGGTTGTGGAAAGGAAAAATGAATCAAGCTCTGGACTTTCTGACAGTGAGGTGGAGCAAACAGCATTTGGAAGATTAGAGTGAAACTGATGAACAATGATGACAGTTGGTGGGGGGAGGGGTGACTTGGAGAGTGACAGTTGCTCTCAAAGACTCTCTTTCCTGGCCCTTGGACTGGAAGGAGTGCTCTTTCCCTCTCTTGGGAAAGAAGTACTCTATTCCTAGATTTTCCCAATGTGTGCTCTAACTGGATTCCTGTGATTGTGTCATCGAACAAAAGGATTAAAGGGCAGCGGTTTGAACTAAAAGGCAGATCTTTAGGGGCATCAACCTTAAAAGACAGGTCCAACCAGTTCTGAAGGTCAAAACCTTTTCTTCCTCTTGCTATTCCCCGATTCCCTCTTCCCTGATACCTCCCCAATTCAAACTTGTTATTAAATTCATCTTGAGTTAAATAACCTGCAGTCAGATAAGAGGACTATCATTTCAAGGGGACATAGAGGGAGCTGAACCTAGGGACAGCCATTCAACCAGAAACAGTCTTTATTGGACCCCTGCCAGGCGACCTTGGTCTGGGAGGAGGCTTGTCCCTCAGGGAGGCTTGTCTGTGCTTACCTGTCCTGGGGTATCTTCAACATCAATCAATAGAGAAGATATCCCCTTAGGCTATCATAGTTGGCCCATTTCTCCAGAACCCCATTTTTCAAAGATAGCCTCTCAAAAGGGGTTATCTCTCTCCTTTTACCTCACCAGCATCCATATTCCCTCTATCCCTTCAACTCCTCCATTTACTGTTACAAAACCTTCTTTAGTTCCTACAATCCTTTTAACTATTACAGGTTTTCATTTACATTGCTTCCACAATTCCTTACTCAGATTGTTTTGATTTCCACCCCAAGACTATAAGGATCTACTGCAAAATACAAGAGTGTAGTGGGCAAAACCAAAGGACCTCCATGGAGCAATGGTCTGAAGGACATAGACCTTCAGTAAAATCAAAGTCATAGTGCAGCAAAAGTTAGAAACATAGCTCACTCCTCACCTGAGGCCCCCAAAACTCCCCTCCCAACCCTCACACTGTAATTAAATGTTCTTACAAAACTATTAATGCAAGCATTCTCTGGGAATCTGGATTAGATGGTTACATATTGACATATTGATTTATCAGTCTATAGACATCTCTGTCTAGATTCGATGAAGCAAACCAAGTCCATTGTACCAAACTTATAAATCATTACCTTCCATAGTGTATGTGAAAAGCTTACCTAATGCTTCAGCCTATATCAGTCTCTCTGTAAAATTGAAGCTGTGATCAACAAACTGTTCCTTGATTTGCCACCCACTCTTGAGGCCCCTCTGATCCCAAACCCATTTTCTCATCTCTCCCACCACATCCTGGGGACCCAACAATTATCTGTGTGAGCAGAATCTATCAGGCTCAACACAAAAGTATATTAATATGCCAAGTCGAAATTAATTTAATTTACACAATTAAAATGTATGGCATGAACCAAAAACAGAACAAAATCACTTATTTCCTTTGTGGTTTTAAATAAATTACTTAACCCCATTGTGTCTTAATTTTCTCATCTGTAAAATGAATGGGTTGGCTTAAATGAACTTCAAGGTCCATTCTAGCTTTAATGTCTAATTCTCCATGAAGTATACAAATGTGACTCTGGATACATCTCTCAAAGCAGGGATACAACAGCCAGTATTTGTTCTTTACAATGGAGATATTTAAAAATTACATCTACCGTTCTTTTTTCCTATTTGTTTTTACCAATATATGGTACAAATATCTCCTATGCTTGCTTAGCATTTCAGTAATTCTATTTTTAAACATGTAAATGACTGAAGGCATCTTTTAATGTTAACTCTTTATGGCTCAAAGACAGTTAAATGGATATTATAATTTCCAGATTCCAGAACTGAATCATTGAGTTGCTACTGGTCAGGCCAGAAAAATCATGATTGCAAGTTCCAGCTGGGGTTTCAAATTCAAAAACCACATGAATGGAATTTCTATGGCTTTTATAGCAGAAACATTCATAAGTTGGGGTCAAGGACAAAGTGACAGTTGAGAGAAAGAAGGGGGTGAGGATAGGTGAGAGAAGAAAGAGTAAGCAAGTCACTTTGTTACCCTGGGTTTTCCCAGGTACTCCATTCTGCCCTTCCAACTTCTACCTCCACAAAAGGATTCTGAGCTTTTCTATAGCAACAGATGGGAACATATTTCATATGATTACTTTTAGCATTTTAAATGACTGAAATGGAACCATTTCATGGATAATCACATCAATTATAGAATAGCGTTCTGTTTCCATTGGACCAAAATTCTAATGGTGATATAGAGCAAGTAGAAAACAAAGAAAAGGACCTGAAAAAAAGCTAAGGAAGCATGGTGAAAGGAGAACTAACAGGTCCAACATAAGACATTTAACCAGGTTGTGGTGACTGGAACCAAAATTTAACAGGCACAACCATGGTGACCTTCCTCCCTTCTGTTGCTGTCCTCTCCCATCTTCTATTTCACTAATACCTCAGGAAATCCTAGGCATTCTCTCTCTCTGCCGTTATCACATCCCAAGTGAATTTCCTTTCTGCTCATCTCTTGCTCTTCTACACACTACCTCAAACTCAAAAATTCATTGGTGAGGGCCTGATCAGTTACTTCTATGAGGCATATTTGAAAACTGGGCTTTTGTGTATATTCTAAAGACCTCATTTGCACTATGTGAAAAAAGATAAGTTCTCCAGTGTAACAGTTCAACAACCATAGGAAAGCATAAAAGATGATGATAATTAGCACTAATAAAGCCAACAAAAATGTCATTTTAAGGTCAAACATGATTTTTTAAAAACCGTTTCCTTCAAATATCCAGGAAATACATACATTGACACAAATAGTAGCTGCATTTGGAAACGTTTTCTCTTTGTGAGTGATACCTTCCAAAACCTGCCAGTCTGAGAAACTGTTAAAAAAATAGTTCCTAACCAATTACTGTATGTGTAACAAGGATGCAGAACAATGGTCCTTCTAGTCTGAAAAACCATGAAAATGACAGAAAGCAAGAATCTACAGGAAGCCAAGTAACAGATCAGTAATGAGCTGTTAGGAAAAAGAAAATCCATGCTGAGACACAGTAGGAGACATTTTCAGTATGGAATAAAAGAAATTAGAAGATTATTTCCCCTGGAGTAAAAATTTGATTTCAACTCTGTAACCCAAGCTATTCAATCTCTGAACAAGTTCTTCCAGTCACTGTAAGGTTACAATCACATGGTTGCTCACTCAGGTTCCTAAGACAGAGTCTACTGGAATTCCTATGGAAAGCTGTGAGTGTAAGAGAACACAGATATTCATTAAAACATAAGTAGTGAGCAAATATATTATTAGGTAAATAATTGAAATTAATAGACAATGAATTTAAGCTAATGTTCCTCTCAGAGAGACAGTGGTGAGTTATGAGTGAAAGGTAAGTTATTGGGTTCAGAGTTGTTGATGTTCCTCAAACTCAAAGAGGACCAAAATGGCATCACTGTGTTAAGATTAATATATAGTGCAGGGACTGTGAACCTTTTTGAGACCATGTGCCCAAACAGCAGCACTTACTCCTCATGTGAGTCCCCACCTTACCCCAAACATGGAAGGGAGGAAGCAATCCAATTGGGCTGCTGGGAAGAGGCATGAGTGATGGGGAAAATGTCCTCAGGTGTGGTGGAGAGATATAGGAAAGCAGCCCTCTCCAGCACATTGCTATAGGTTTGCCAGCATGGGTATAGTGTGTCTGACTGGCTGATCAGACCAATATAAGTAAGCTTGAAATGTTTCAATACAGATGGAGTACAAAAAGTCCATATGAATATTTGAGTCAGAAATGTCTCTAAATTTGCAGATTCCACATTTTTTAAACTACCAGAATTCTGCTTTCCTCATAGAGCATAGTGTCATTGCTAAGAAAAACCCAAATGAAGTCAGGAAGAGTCATGACTAAAAAACAACACAGTACTATATGCTAGGCAGTGTGCTAAAGGAAGTGTGGTACAAAGACCATTGGCTGGCTCTAGTTCTAGGAGTCAAGATAACTTCAGTTCAAATACCTCCTCTGAAAGACCATGGCTATGTGACCATGGACAAATCTTTTAAATTCTGCTCCCTCAGATAAACCTCTAAGACTATGTCTTCCAAAATAGCTTTTGCTTATGCAAAATAATATACTTACCTCAGTATACTATAAATGTTTAACAACCAGCTTTCCAAGAGCAAAAAGTGTATTCACCACACACTTAAAATAAATCTTCATTATTCACATTTTAGCTATCACTTCCTTAGGTCTCAACAATCAACAAAACAATAAATTAAGCCCTGATTTATGATCTTTGTTAATTTCTAATATGTAAATGTTCGTACTTAAATTTTAACAGAGCCTGTATGCTCTGGTTCCAGCACACCATTGCTTATCTCTATTGTTATTTACAATATTAAAAATAAAACATCTTAGAATTATTATGGAAATAATTTTTACATTGAAGGTCTCCAAAAGGGTCTTAAGGACCTTCATGAGTTCTCAAACCCTACTTTGAGTATTGCTGCTCTGGACAAATAAAATCACAAGTCTGTTAGAAAAAAGAATTTTTTTTTCTCATATATTTGGACTTTTCCAGGTTGACTTACTCCTCACCTGAAACAAAATAGAAATACTATATTTCCAAGAACATTAGTTTTAAAGTTTGAAGACTTTGTCCAAATTCTGATTCAGTTGCTTACTTATTTGACCTTGGACAAGTCACTTCCTACCCCTGGGCCTTAGTTTCTTTATCTGTAAAATGGGCAGAAGAGAGGAGAAATGGATTAGATAATTCAGATTAGGGATTTCCAATATTTTTGTTCCTTGAACTATATTGTTTTTTTTTAAACCCTACCTTCCATCTTGGAGTCAATACTGTGTATTGGTTCCAAGGCAGAAGAGTGGAAAGAGCTAGGCAATGGGGATTAAGTGACTTGCCCAGGGTCACACAGCTGGGAAGTGTCTGAGGCCAGATTTGAATCCAGGACCTCCCATCTCTAGGCCTGGTTCTCAATCCACTGAGCTACCCAGCTGCCCCCTATATTGTTTTTTTAAATGAGGGTTAAGTGACTTGCCCAGGGTCACACAGCTAGAAAGTGACTGAGGCAACCTTGAAACCCAAGACCTCCCATTTCTAGGCTTGATTCTCAATCCACTGAGCCACCTAGCTGTTCTTCCTTGAACTATTTTCAACAACAACAACAACAACAAAAAGGGTTGTGAACCATTGAGGTAATTTAATATACTTCTCATAATGTTCTTTGCAGTTATTTGCTGATGACCCCCAGGACCCATTATCATCAAACCCCAAGGTTTTTTCAAACCACTGAGTGGAAATAACTAATCTAGATGATCTCTGATATTTCAAGGGGCCTGAGAGAAGATAATACCCATTTGTAAGCTCAAGTTTAGTGGAATGAATGCATAAAATTCTCCTATAGTCCCATAGTCAGCATCATATCTCTACAATTTATTTTTGCAATCCTATCTTGAGCAAGTTGTAGAATTCTATTCATATTTTGAGGTATTTGGATGTTCTCTTCTGTAGAAATAGCAACATCCTCTGCAACTATTTCTGAAAAATAATGAGTTAATACTTATGTACTACTTATTACTTACAAAGACATATACAAATATATGTTGCATATATGTGTGCTATATGTTATATATAATCTCATTTGATCTTCCCAGAAAGAGTTCTTATATATATATATATATATATGTGTGTGTGTGTGTGTGTGTGTGTGTGTTACAATTATTGCTATTGCTGTTTTACAAAAAGATAACTGAATTAAGTGGTTCACCAATGTTCTCAAACTAATAAGGGACAGAGTCAGAATTTAAATGGTCCTTTTCCATCTCCATGCCCAGTCTTTTCTCATTATAAAACAATGCCCAGTCCTTAGAAACTAAGGATTGCTTCTATGAATTGTGTCCTGGATGAAAGACAGAGCTCTAAGTGCCTATTATTAGATTGCTGAATGGCTCTAAAGGAAGTTATCTGATTACTGAATTGATTCCAGGTAGATATTTAGGACTAACTAAGATCAGAGAGACAACTTTGTGAAGGCAGTAACAGAATTCCTCTGCTGATCCTTTAGTTGATGGGAATCTTATGGAATGCTTCCTGACAGAAGGGTGATGAATTCAAAATGTAGAATCAGACATATATTTTTGGATATGGACAATGAGGGAATTTCTTTTGCTCAACTATGCATTTTTGATGCCAGATTTTTGTTTTTTCTTTTGTTCCTTCTTGTTTTTCAGTTGGTGATGGGGATTGAAAGAAGATAAAATAAATGTTTATTAATTTATCAAAAAGAAAAGATCCTATGGTTCTCTTCCCTTGGGAGAATAGACTTAGATGATGAGTTCCTAGTGTGAATTTTAGATTTACTCTACCCTGCTTAGTCTTTAGAATTCTAGCAACTAGGAACGTATACACCCCCACTTAAGGATTTACTGTCGGGGAAGAGGGTCTATGACCGACGTGTGTTAACAAGTGACAAATCAGAACAACTGACTGACCCCCTGGGCTGTCCAAACCCAATTTTTTAAGCCACCATTGGTACATGTGAGGCATAGGAAGTGAAGAACTGCCTTTATATTTCACATCACTTCCTGTGAGAGGAACTTTTGTGGACTTTGGCAGTTGAACTTGACATGGTGGTGTGTGGGACTTCAGACTGTTTCCCTGAAGGGACCACGTGGTGAATGATAAAGCTGACTCCCTTTTCCCTTGACCTTTCTGAAGGCACCAGCTTCCAAGGAGGCCCCTCATTTTGGAGGAGGACTCATGGCTAGAAGCTGAGCTAGATTTAATCTTCTGGGAAGGCCCCTTGGCTGAAGCCTTTGAACTCCCCCTGGCTCAGACCAAGCCAAAACAGCTTTTCCCTTTCTCTCTCTCTCCCTCATTCTTGATTTCTTCCTTCTCTTCTATTCAATAAACCACCATAAAATTCCATTCTGACTTGAGTATTTCATTGGGATTTAGAATTTAAATCCCTGGCAATCACTAAAATTTTATTCATTCTCAACTCTAAAATTTACCCTTAACACTAGCTTAAAAATAAGAACAAAATGTCAGTAAATAAATTTTCGAATATAAAATATACTACGGACCTGACAGTTACAAGTTTCAGGTCTTATCAGAATCAAAAAGCATAAAAAGTCTTGCATTTTATAGACAAGGATTTGGCTGAGATCATTGTGAGCACCTGTATCATTACTTTTATACAATAACTTGCTTTTTAAATAGTTCATAGCTTCTCTCCATACATGTACAGAAACAATGGTAGAAAGGATGAGAGATAAATTTCAAGATGTGAAGAAAGTTTTTTCAAGAAGTTCTAAAATAGAACCGAATGTATCAAGTTATCAAATTATTATAGTCATTCTGGAAAGCAATATGGAAGTATGACCAAAAAGTTATTAACTTTATTTCCCTTTGACACAGATATATCACTTAGATCTGTACCACAAAGAGATCAAAGAAAGAGGAAAAGGACCTAGATGTGTAAATGATTAATAGTACCTCTTAATTGTCAAAAAATGGAATCTAAGGCCAAAAAAAGGTGTATGGAATCTTCATATTAGGGAATGACTAAACAAAGTATCTCATATGAATGTACTAGAATACTGTTGCTCCATAAGAAATGGCAAAATGGACAATTTCAGAGTTAATCAGGAAGAACTCTATAAACTGATGCAGACAAAGTGAACAAAACTAAAAGAATTTATACAGTGACTATAACAATATAGAGAAAGACAACTTGGGAAGAATTTAGAACTGATCAATGCAATATTAAACCACAGAATCTAAACACCACTCATTTCCTGCCAGAGAAGTAATGAACTTAAAATGCAGAAAGTGAGATACATTTTCAGGTATGCCTAATGTGGGAATTTATTTTACTGGTCAATGTTCATTCATAATAAAAATTTGGTTTATTTATATTTTTAAATTTTAACCAATTGGATGGAGATAATACAATATATGAATTATAAAACTGATAAGGAAAATGTTATATAAATGCTGATCATAATTATTGATTTTTTAAAAATGAGAGACAAAAGATGAGAGAACAAGGAAGCCTCTTCTTTTCCTGTTTTGTTTTTTTCTGCACTACTGTTTCTCACAAAGATGGAAAAGTTGTATTGTGTGATACTGGGTTGAGCCTTGAGGTGCTGAACTTATCTATCTTAAATTAGATAGACATAAGTGGCACAGTGGATAGAGTGCCAGGCCTTGATCAGGAAGACATCTTCATGAGTTAAAATCTGGCCACCGACACTTATTAGCTATGTGGCTCTAGGGAAGTCTCTTAACCTTGGTTGCCTCAGTTTCCTCATCTATAAAATGAGCTCGAGAAGAACATGGCAAATGACTTCAGTATCTTTGCCATGATAACTCCAAATGGGATCACAAAGACTTGAACACAGCTGAAAAGACTCAACAGCAAAAAACTAGGGAGATTGCTTTGAATTCAGGAAAATTAAGGTTAACAAAACAGTAAGCACAAATATCTGAACATAAAGATCTTTAATGAATTATTGTTAATTGATCAGAGCTAGTCTTGGTAGTTTAATTGAAATGGTAAGTCAACCTATAGCAGCAATTTATAGTCCCACATATACCAGGGCCCCAGTGCAATTTCAATCATTTTTATACTTCCCTTTTCTTTTCCCTTTCAGAATCATTTCCTCCCACTTTCTTAGTGTTCCATGGACAATCAGGGTCTTTATGCTGTTTCTACATTCACGGTCCAAAGTTTTCATTTCCACCCAAGTCTGCTTTTGCATTTAAACATTTTCTTTTCCTTTCTTCACTTCAATCAAACTCCAAATTCTTGAGTCATGGTTATGTAATTAAAGTAATTCACATTAATTTATAAATGAGGCTTATCCTTTCCTGAGGCCAAAGATGCATTTTTGTTTTTAATGAACTTGGTCATTTGTGGGTATCTTAAATATAAAATCACTGAATTAGAATTGGAAATGACTCAAGGTCATTTATGAATCTTCCTATGTCCCTCTTCTAGGTCTGGTTACTAGCACCTCCTCTTTGGGTAGGTATCACTCTTATTTAATTTGCCAGGATGTTAAGAGCATATATTTATGTAGCATTTAATAATAAAATGAAAATCACCCAGAATCTTGAAAATTATGTCTATAGATCATGGTTTTTGGTAGGTCCTATGAGTTTGAAAAGGACCAGCCTCATGAAATGTTACTGGCTTATTAATAGGTTTATTAAAGGCTAGTGAGTTTTTAAGCCACAGCAACTCTGAAAGACTATATATTGGGTCTTTGAGGGGTCATAATGTATGCTGGTGGGGATCACTCATATAGAGCAAATCACAGATCTTTGAAGTATTGAAGGAGTTTCAGTTTATAGAATATGTGGATAGCTAGGTGGTATTTAAGAGGCTAAAGAACCAGACCTGGAGTCAGGATCCAGCCTTAGACAGTTATTAGATGTGTGTCCCTCAGCAAGTCACTTAACTGCTATCTGCCTCAGTTTCTTCAACTGTAAAATGTAGATAATAACAGCCCCTACCTCCCAGGTCTGTTAGGAAGACCAAATGAGATAATTATAAAGTACTTAGTGAGTGCCTGGCACATAGTAAAACTATATAAATGTTAGTTATTATTATTACTATTAGTTACCAGAACCATCTTGTAAGTATAATTATCCCTATAATATAATATAGTTATCCCTATAATTATGATAAAGAAATGAGAGCTCCAATAAATGAAATGAAATGCATTCCATGAGATAGGAACCCTGTTCTGTGCTCTTTCAGTTCCTCCATTTTTTTTCTTTCTGCCCCCTCTTCCTTATCCTTCCAGGTGAGCTTTATAGTCATATCCTCTTCACTCCTTTCCTTGTTCCCATTTGCAACTGGAGCCTAATGAAAACAAAATCAATCATTACTTGGGGAAGAGAGTGACAGGTTGGCTGAGAGCACTGTAAACATAAATCACAAATCGCATATGTATATCAATTCAAATCAGTGAATGCAGAAGACATTTATTCATTTAAATGTCCTGGTTTTTCCCTATCTCCTCCTTAGTTCAAATAAGAAACATTCATTTGAGGACAGAATCTGGCTAACAGGGATTACTGAATCACTTGCTTTATCTTGACTCTTAACTATATCTCTTTAACAGAAAAGAAAATGAGAAGACTTGGGAACTAGGCAGGAGGTCAGAAATATATAAAACCCTAAGAAAAGTGTCTAGAAACAAAAATTATTTCAGTGGAGTAAAAGCCCCTAAGAAAGAAGGAATATAGGACCATGGCTCCCAATGACTGTTCTAAGAAACACCATGCCTGAATATGACCTCTCTCTACAGGCTACTTTCAGGTCATCACAGAGGCATCTTTCTAATGTCAACCACTTACTCCATGATGATTTTGATTTTGTTTTTTTCCCCATGGCTAAATCCTGACCAGGATTACAAACACAAGAAAGAACAATTGCTACATTCATTAAATAAGAGTTCTTTTGTAATAACAATAAAAATAATAGCTCACATTTATACAGAACTATAAGGTTTACAAAGTCTATAATCTACTACAAAGGGCAATCTTTCTTTTTTTCATTAAATGCAATAATCTCAGTTAAATTGCTATTGTGGGTTGGACACTATAAACATTGTTGGGGAATAATAATAATAAAAATGCCTAGCATTTTTATAGAATTTTAAGTTTTGTAAAGCAATTTATAAATATTAACTCAATTGATCCTCAGAATAACTTTGGGAGGTAGAAGTTAATATTATTCCCATTTTACACATGAAGAAACTGAAGAAGACTGAGGTTAACTTTCTCAGAGACAAACAGCTAGTATATGTCTCAAGTGGGTTTTGAATTCAGGTCTTCATGAAATCAAGGTCAAAGCTCTATTCATTGAATTACTTATCTTCCCTTCCATTCCTCAAGAGTTTATATTCTATTGAGGGCAAAACAGCATGGAAATAGAGAAGTAACACAAGGAAATATAAGGCAGTTTCTGGGAGTAGAGGAGAGAGCTAATAACTGGGTGTATTGGTAAGGGACTCCTTTAAAGGAGATCCAATTACAATTGAGCTCTGAAGGGCATTACAAATTCTTATGGACATAGAAAGATGAAGAGGGACAAGATTCCAGGCATGAGTGATCATTTATACAAAGGTATAGAGGTTGAGATTTTATGACATGTATAAGGAATAATAAGTAATCCTATTTGGCTATAATATAGTGTGTGGGAGTGGGTAAGAATAATGTGTAAGTCTGGAAAGATAAGTTGGAAGCTGATTGTGAAAGGCTTTAAATACCAGGTGTTAGTTTGCATAAGTAACACCTTATATCTTATTTTTAAATTTAGTAATATGAAAATGTTGATTGATTTGGGTCCCTGCAAGGAAATGCAGATATGAAACACCAACATTCTCTTTTTCTACCAGATGCAAGATCACATTGTTCATGTAATAAGTCATTCTTAGTCTAATCAAAACACTGGTTACAATTAAAAATGGAAAGTAAATATAACCATTCATTAGTGAATTTGCAAATAAGTCTTCCCCATTAGTCCTAATATGATATCTAATATAATACAAAAATATTTATAGATTTATATATAGTTTATATACTTTGCTTGGGTGGAGATTTGCAACTTGTGTTTGGGTCCGTACCCCAAATCCCCTTTTCTCTAGTTAGAGAAATAATTTGTGGAGAAGTGGTATATAGGATCTTGGTGTGCTCTTATGATTATAATTAGCAAGCTCAAATCATCCTGCTGCTTATTAAGTAATAGCCAATAACATGAAAGTAAAGAATAGGTACCATTGGTACATATTAATGGGATTCATTACTCTCAAAGAAATTTTGAAAAGTAAATGCCATTAATGGGCCTGGACTATGATAAGTTTAGGTTAAAAAATTTTTTTAAATGTGATTAGTCAAGTTTAAAGCTGATGGTATAATGTTGGGGATATTTATTCATCAACAAAGTATCATATTAGGTTTGTGCCTGTATAGAATTACAAAAGTTATAAAAATGTAAGGAACCATGACATTATTGTATAGATCAAGAAAACCAAGGCTCAATTTGCCTAAGATCACATAAGTTGTTCACATAGTTGAACATTGGAAAAATATTTAACCTCATGAATATCAAAGAACTATAAAGCTAAACACAGTTAAAACACTCATAAAATTCACAATTCAAAGGCTTAATTTGGCAAGACTGTCTAGAAACATATTTACTGTTTCATTGCTGGTAGAATTTTGCAGAAACCTTCATGGATCTATCCATCCATCTGTCTATCTATCTTTCTGTCTGTCTATCTATCTGTATGTTTGTATGCATAGCGGTGTATATATATATATATATGAATAGAGTATGTATACATATGGTATTTACATAGATAGCAATATAATAGTAGTACATAACAGAAGTTACAAAAATAGTCATACTTTTTGCTTCAACAATTCTATTGTTGGAAGTATAATTTGAATGTGTTATAAAACATATGAACAAAAACATCAAATATTAAAATAATGTTAAATGTTTAAATCAAGATTTGAACTTCCTTCCCTGACTCCAGATATGTTATATATACATACACACAAACACTCAAAGAGGAATATATATATATGAATCTTATCTTGTGACCTTATATAGAGCCCTATCCAATATGAATATATACACATATGTGAATCCTATCCTATAAGATCCCTAGACACTCATCTTCCTGAAAATTTGATGTTTCTTTCAAAATGTTTCATGATGAAACATTCAGTATCATACTCAATATCTTAATATTAACTTCTCTCTATAAATAAATTTATTTATCTATTTCATTTATTTTATTTATTTATTTATATCTCTATAAATTTATTTATATCTCTATAAATAAATTTAAAAAATAAAACTTAACTTCTCTCTATCTAATGACTTTCTCTATTATCATAGAATATGATAATATTCTTCAAATGAAGAGACAGAAGAGTGAACAATGAGGTTTCTAGAGCATAGGAAAGCATAGAGCACCCTTCAATTTTGGAACTGTGCAGTCTTAACAAATAATTTCTCTCTGTTAAAGTGGAGCAGCTTCAAGCAGGGCCATCAGAACTATTGCAAAGGCTTGCTAAGAGCAATTCACTATTAACACTCTTTTGGGAACTGAATAAAACATGCTAATCTGTCATACAGTAATTAGATAGGTGGCCCATTATAGAGAGGTGCACCTTCAAGGCAATAAAGAGTGGCAGATGAGAGAGATAAAATCCCTAAGCCAACCGTGCTGGTCCACAGCTTACTCAAGAGAGAGAAGCACTATCAGCTGTAAGCCTACAGTTATTTTTTAACCCCTACCTTCCATCTTACAATCTATTGATTCTATGTCTCGGTTGCAAGGTAGAAGAGCTAGGCAATGGGGGTTAAGTGACTTGTCCAGGGTCAAATAGCTAGGAAATTTCTGAGGTCATATTTGAACCTCAGACCTCTAGTCTCCAGGCTTGATATTCTGTCCACTGAGACACCTACTTGGCCTTGGCTATGCATAATCTTTCCAGACATTTTGCTCCATTTTCTTCTCAACTGTCAATCCCATCTCTGATTTCTTATACTTTGGGTCTTCCTCATCTCTCCACCAGTACTATTACAGTCACCTCCCAATGAGCGCCCTTGTCTCATACCATTCCCTTTCCAATACATCCTTCACACAGCTGCCAGATTGATATTCTTAAAGCACATATATGACAATGGGATGTCATAGTTTTCTTCCACACAGTTCAAAGTTCACCTCCTATAAGAAGCTTACCCTGATTCTGCTACTTTCTAGAGTTCTCCCCATTCCACTTAATTAGTCCCAACCAAAAAGAACAAACTCTGATCATTCTAAAATGGAGAGTTCTCAATACACTTGTATGTGTATTTTGTTTACTTATGCTCCTTGAAAGCTGGAACTACAACACAATGAACATAGAAATATGTATTGCATGTAATATATGTATATCTTATATCATAATACATGCCTTCTTAGGGAGGGAGGAAAGGAGAGAACATGGATTACCAAAAAAGAATATTAAAAATTTTAACATCCTATTAGAGAAGTGAGTGAGTCAGAGTACAGGTTGAGATATATTTACCCCTACAAAATGGGCAATGTGGGAATTGTTTTAGCTGGATTATACGTGTTTGTAACAAGGCTTTTGTTTTTCCTGCTTTCTCAATGGGACAGATGAAGGAGGGAGGCAGAGAATTCAGACATGAAAATAAAATAAAATTTAATTAAAAAAAACTTTAAGTCATCAGCTTTACATTCTATTCCAGAGTCATTAAAGTCATCCATTGGCAAATAAAAAGTGACAATGATTAGCAATGGCCCAGCATGCAGTGGATGACTTTGGCATCTTTAAGGATTAACATTGTATGTTCTGATAGATATACATTTAACCCTCGGCTAGAATGTAAGTTCCACGAGGGACGGATGTATGGTGCCATTTTTTTCTTTGTATCTCTCAGTACCAAGCATAGTGTCTGGCTCTAGTAGGGGCTTAATGGATGTTTGTTGACTGAAAAAAAAAAGCTGGGGTTGTTTGTTTGGTTTTTTCTTGGTTTTCCTGATTCCTAGTATCATGGCTGGCACTTATCTTAATAAACATTTGTTGGAATGAATTGTATGTCTAGCTCCACACCAATTGTTAGTGATCTTCTGTTGCTGTAATCTCTATAGTTTCATTCTCTTTATGGAAATAAGCTTCTTTGGGGAAATATCTTGCAACTCAAAACTTATTACTTTCATAAGGCATGGAAAGAAGGTAAGCACAAATGGAAAAAATGGCTAACCAGAGGACAAGACTGAAAAGGGAAGTGTAGAAGAAAAGAGAATGATAGCTTAATTATAAAAGGAAAGCTAAACTGGTAAACAGGAAAAGGTTCTTCAGTTTAACAGTATTTACACTCATTTTCTCCTAGAGAGAACATGCTGCAATGTGGTTTTTTATATAATATTTTGTTCTGTAAAATTATATCTTACTTTTGTCAATTCAGAGTCAGTCAGAGAAATTAAACCTTTCCTTAGAGTGAATTTGCTTTATATTCTTCTTTGGGTGTAGCTTTGTTCTCCCTAAACCTACTGCAGTGAAGGGAGAGGTAGAGGGAGGGATAAATCTCTTGGAATGGAACATGATGCTAACCCAGTCACACTAGGCAGGACTTTGGTGGACTAGGTTAGTGTAACTTAGGAAAGTCTTTTCCAGTTTTCTAGTGAGGTCATTTATAGATTTATTACTACAAGTTTGGGGCAGCTAAGTGACCCAGTGGATTGAACACAGGGCCTGGAGTCAGAAAGATCTAAGTTCAAATCTGAATTCAGACTCTTAATAGCTGTATCACCCTGGACAAGTCTCTTAATTTTGTTGGCCTCAATTTCCTCATCTGTGGAATAAGCTAAAGAGGGAGATGTCAAAACATTTTAGTAGCTTTTCCAAGAAAACTCTAAATAGGGCCACAAAGAGTTGAAACAACTAAGATGACTGAACAATAACACTATATCTATTTCATGTAGGTACTAGACAAGATAACAGGGGATATCTTCTTAAGAGATGACCATTGGGGACATATGTAAGTAATACTTAAAGGAACAAAAGAGGGATTAGATTTATTCTGCATGATTTTTTTTGGTAGGGGCAAAGAATTGGAAATTGAGGGAAAGTCCATCAATTTGGGAATGGCTGAAAAAATGGTAGCATATGATGGTGGTGGAATACAATGTCTATAAGAAAAATAACAGGATGGTTTCAGAAAGAGCTAGAAAGATATTCAGGAACTGATGCAGAGTAAAATAGCAGAAACAAGAGAACATTGTACACAGTAACAACAATATTGTGGGATAATCAACTGTGAAAGACTTAGTTTCTCTCAGCAATATAATAATCCAGGTCAATTCTGGACTTATAACAGAGAGCCATCCATCTCCAAAGAACTGTTGGAGTTGGAATAAAGATCAAAGCATGTTGTTTTTGCTTTAGTTTATTTGGATTTTTATTCAGGAGGTTTAGGTTTTATGATTATTCTCTTAAAATGATGAACAATATGGAAATGAGTTTTGAATGATAATACAGGTATAATCCAGATTGAATTGTTTACCAGCTCAAGGAAGTGGGAGGGAAGGAAGGGAAGGAGTCAATTTGGATCATATACCTTCAGAAAACTTATGTGGAAAATCATTATTACAAATAATTGTTAAAGTAAAATATCTTTTAAAAAAGATTTATTCTGAATGACTCTACATGGTATGAGGAGCAATGAGTGAGAGGGAAGATAATTTGAGATCAGTATTCAGGAAAAGTTAACCAGAGAATGGCCAATATGCAATAGAATGCCTCACAGTTCTCTGAATCTGCCCTCAATGGAGTTTAATTTTTAATATTTAGACAGAGGATGGATGATCACTTGCTGGAGACACTTTAGAGGGCATTAACTCAGTGTCCTGGATTAAATTACCTTCCAGTTGTACTTGAAATCTCAAATGAAAGGATGTCCATAATTTCTTAACATTTTTGTTCCTTGGAAACTGCTGACCATAGCATAACTTCAAGGGGAGAGAATCTTTCTTCTTAGGGAAGCATGAAGCCTGTTTTGCTCAAGTAAAATGACATCACATACTGCTGCTATGGGTATATGCATGTATGTTGGATTGATGGGTATAAAGGAGGAGAACAGCAAAGTCCCAAAGGAGAAATTATAACATGAAAGATCATAAGGAATAAGACTGCAACCTTTTCCCCCAGAGTCTGAAAAAAAGTGAGCAAATTATTGCAATATCTTATATCTCCATTCTTTTGCCTATAAGACAATTAAAGAACTAGAACTATGCACATTAACTTTAATATATTAATGGGAGTTTGTAATATAACAATAGTGAGAATAAAGAAGTGGTTAATATAGTAATGTAATATAACACTAGTATTATAAAATATAGACTAGAGTATAGAATATTATATTCTAGAATAGAATATTAGCATATAGCATCTTAATCAATTTATTTTTCCCAAGTCTCATGTAGGCACTTAAATCTAGGTTTTAAAAAACTATCTCTATTATCCTTATTTTACTATAATGCAAAAATTTAACAAGTTCATATTCCAGTGCTTCAATTATGACATTAATATGACCTTGGATTCTCAAAAGTCTTGCCAGTAAAGTATAAACTCTTATAAGTTCTACCAGGCTAGAAGCAATTCAAGTAAGATTTCAGCCACAAATGGTGAATGTTTTCTGAGGACCAGCCTGGGCTCATTAAAGAGATGCTCATCTTCAGCGAACTGGCCTTTTAGTCTTGAATTCTTTGGCCATGACAACACACATGTGTGTGTGAACACACACACACAAACCAAACTAAATAATAAAATAAAAACTTAAATTTAATCTTAATATCTGTCTAACATCCTTCTGCTTCTGCAATGACAGTGGAAAAGGGCACATTATATGTTAAGAATTACATAGCTTTCAGACAATCTATAAACATTAACTGCCAGTATTCTAAAAGTGATATTATTGTCCAATAATAAGCAAGTGAACATAATACAGAAGGAACTAAATCATATTAATCCTGACATTTTCACTATAAACTATAAACAAATCAAGAAGCAAAAACTAAATGGAATACAGGAACACAGGATCTCCTAGGAGAGGCAAATAAAGAAGTTGGCCACAGATTACTTCATGGTTATCTAATATTGCAACTCACATAACTATTTGCAAAAAGGCCACCATAAAAATAATTATAACTTTTATGCCAACATGTGTATTACAGAGGATGAAGAGATTAAGAAATTAAGCAAAGAACTTGATTGTGATTTGACAATATTTCTCAAATTCTTACTTGACAGATCTCTAAGTCTGTCCCTACTCACATATTCTGGAGAAGAAAGTGCCTCTGTCTTGAATATCTACATTTTTTTTCTTCTTCATCTATGTCCCCCTTCCTAACCCTTTCAATAATCTCGAGACTTCAAGAGAAATGGGGAAAGTCTTTACCTTCCAAAAATTTGGTGAATCTTACATGATGTTTTTAAAGGCAGTTTTGGGATTTTTCTCAAATTAACAGATTTAGCTGCCATGAAATGAATTAGACAGAGGTCAAAGACCCAATAAAGGTCAAAAGTAAATATCACTTTCACAGTTCAATCAAATAAACTAAAAAGAGAAAGGAGTATAGATGGAGTGAATACATATCAGCACTGGGAAAATTAGCAAGGAATTCATGAGAGATAGAACTTGAGGAAATTTTCCGATTTAGAGATAGAAAATGAGATTATAAGTAGATAAACAAATGAAATATTTTGGAAAGGAAAAGGAGTTCAAGGTGCTATAGACTATTTAAAAATGAATCTGGGAAACAGGAAAAAATAATACAGGATCCTTGAAAAGAAATGTACACACTTAAATTATGTCTTATCTAGCAAAGCCCTGGGAGCTCAGAAAATATGAGATGAGGGTAAAAAAAAGACACTGAATGGCAAAGCCCTATGAGGGACCTCTTCTGTGGGTATTCTCAAACAAAAGCCCCATCAAATTCAATAGAAATTGTGCCTGAGAAAGAATTAAGAATCGGCATTTTTTCTTCAGAAAAACCAATGGGGAAAATAAAGAAGAAATATTTCAAAAAGTAAGTCATTATGGCAGCAACTCTAATTTTCTTAGTCCTTTATGCCTCTGTCAATTTTGAGATATTAGTTTTTGGTGTTTCTTCACCTCTCCCTATGGCCATATGCCAATGACTTCTGACTATCTCTAAACCACGAAGACCTAACAAGAAATATGTAAAATAAAAATTGGTCCTAACATCATGAGATGGTTGCTAATTATTTTGAAGGATTTTCTACCTAGAGAAGAAACATCTCATTTTTATGAACAATGTAAGAAATGAGACTTAAGGAAATATTAACAAAAGGATTTTTGGATATTAACAATCTTTCATGAGAAAGCACTTTCTAACTGCAAAAATACTTTAAACTATTTCTTAGAAAGTGAGTTGGCAAGTCATTCAATTGCTCAAATATTCAAATGGATCTCTCATCTCATAAAAGTCAATGTTTTCTTCTTTCTTCATAGTAACTATTTTAAAAATACTTTCTCCTATTACATGTAAAAATAAATTTTAACATTTTTCAGAGTTTTGTGTTCCAAATTCTCTTCCTTCTTCTAATTCTCCCTCAATCCTACCCTACACTCCCACTTCCCTGTGATGGTAAGCAAGGTGATAAAAGATTTTACATGTGCAATTATGTAAAACATTTTCCACATTAGACATTTGTGAAAGAGATCTCAAATGAGAAAAAAGAAATAGAAACTGAAGAAAGTGAAATACAGTATGTTTCAGTCTATATTCAGACTCCATTAGTTCTTTCTCAGAGAGTAGTTGGCATTTTCCATCATGTGTCTCTGGGATTATCATGGATCATTGCATAACTAAGAATAACTAGGTCATTCACAATTGTTCTTGAAAAAATATTGTTTTTATTGTGTACAGTGTTCTTCTGGTTCTCCTCATTTCATTTTGCATCATTTCACGTAACTCCAGATTTTTCCAAAACCATCCTGCTCATCATTTCTTATAGCACAATAGTGTTCCCTCACTATCACATACAACTTGTTCACCCATACCCTAATTGATGGAACAACCTCTCAGTTTCCAGTTTTTGCTACCACAAAAAGAGCTGAAATGAATATTTTTGTATAATTAGATCCTTTTCCCTTCCTCCCTGCCTCCCTTTGCAACACAGACCTAGTAATAGTATTGATATATCAAGGGACATACACATTTTTAAAGTCCTTTGAGGATTGTTATGAATTTGAATGTTTTCAAAGCAGGCAGATCATAACCCATCCATGACTGACCCTGTCTGGCAACTTTGTCCATATCCTTCCACATATTTGAATCTACCCAAGGTACTGGGGCTTTCCTCCATTTCTCATAATAAGTGTTTTCCCCTCCAGATGGAGGTCTTTCCAGAGCTTACATTTAATTTCTACAGGTCTTGAGAACTTATGACTAATTCCACAACTTGAAAGCATGCCATGAAAAGCCATCAGATAAGGACTTTAGGGGAGGAACTTAAATATAAACTAAGGTAATTAGAAGTTATAAACCTTCCCTGTGTAGAAATTTGGTATCTGAGTAAAATGCAATGGACATTCTTATTCTGTTCTTCAGTAATTACTTTGAAATGTTCCATGCTTTTCACAAGTATTTTTAATACATTAAATTCAGACAAGTCAAAAATCACCATAATATACATAGTGAGAAAGCGCCATGCCTGATATAGAATTATGTGACTAAAACATATTCTAGACCTTTCTGTTCTTTGCCTCAAGTGGTTAAAAGCTGACCTGCATTTCACATGTTTCTCTGATAATTAGGAAAAACTCTAAAGATACTAGTTCTTTAGTAAGTAGAGAAGGGACAATTTCCTTTTTACAAAATCATGTGATGAGAATTCACTCAATGGACAAGACTTATAACTATGAAATTTAACCAAAACAATTCTATATTGCCTTACTCTGGGCAGAATGTTGGCAGGCCTCCTGCCTAGTAGTGATGTGAGCACAGAGTAGCAGTTCACTCCATGAGCCTGTTCTAACTTGGACACATACTGTGGTTTTTGCACATATGCCAAGTCTTGGCTTCATAGCTGATACTCAGGGACACGTGGACTATTGAAGATTATTAAATCTACATGCAAAGAGAGGTTGATATAGCCTTCAGTTTTCAGTATCGGAATGAAAATAATATCTATAACAGTGATCATTAATATAGTATCATTTGTAAAATGGAATTGTTTTTTTTTAAGTGTGTGGGGGTGGAGTTGTCTTTTTCATTAAATTATTTCCATAAGAGAGTTATCTAAACACATAATGGAAAAAAGTTAATAATATGTAAATAAAAACTTCATTTAAAAGTTTGTATTTTTCACCATTGTTTAGGATTAGCAGCAGTTTATGTTGAACCTGGCAGTTTTATTCTCAACACTTTATGTTTGTAAATACAGTATTAGATTATTAAATTTAAAGAGTGTCAAAGTTATAGAATTCTGATTGAGTGGAGACAATCTTACATCAAGATGATATTTCCATTTGATCATCAACTCGAGATGTTTTTAGCCAGAACAGTTTGAATAATTCTTAAAAGAATTAGTTGGCCCCCATAAAGGTTAACTTCCATATGGAAAATAAATTGAAAAACAGTTTAAGCTTTTAATAAATGCATTCATATTACTGAAAGGGTTTTTAATAAATAAATTGATGTTATTGAGTAGGCTTCTTTCTGTTATGATTACTATTTTCATGGTTTCTTTGAAGAATAACTATACCTAATTTTTATTCCAATAAATAATTTAAATGTTATCACTAATTATTAGATGAGAATCTATCATTTGAATAGTATATACATTGAACTCTATACCTTTTTTCTGCTAATACAGCTAAAGAAACCTTGAAGACTATGCTATTATCTTAAGGAATGTTTAAAATCAAATTCTTTATCTTTCTCTTCTCCTAAACTTTTCTTTCTTCCTAACTTCCTTATTACTTTCAAGAGTACCACTATTCTCCCAAGTCAACAAGGCTCACAATCTATTATCTTTGACTTCTCATTCTTTTTCCATCCTCCATATCCAATCTGTTAAGGACTGTTGATTTACCTATATAATATGTCTCATATAGTCCTCCTTCTTTCCTCTGTTACTTCTACCAGTCCCCTGGTATGTGCCCTCTGCCAACTCTAGCCAGAACTACTAATTTTGTTTAGTATCCTTGATTTCAGTTTGTCTCCATTCCAGTCCAACCTTCATAACTGCCAAATTGATTTTTCTGTAGGGCTGGTCTAACTGTTTTACTCCCTTATTATCTCATTCAATAAACTTCAATGGCTCTCCATCACCTTCAGAATCAAATATATATAATCCTTTATTTGGCATTCAAGCCCTTTATCATCTGTTCCTTTTTTAGTCTTCTTATACCTTATTCCCAAGTACTTTAGTCCAGTGACACTGAGTCCTCATATAAGACATTTCATTTCCCAACTCCATGTATTTTCACTGGCTTTTCTTGATGCCTGGAATGCTCTCACTCTTCATCTCTACCTCCTAGCTTCCCTGGCTTCTTTCACATCCCAGGTAAAACTCCACCTTATAGAGAAAGCATTTCCCAATCTCTCTTAATTCTAGTGCTTTCCCTTTTTCCATCTCCAGTTCATCCTGTGTATATCTTGTTTTTCCTTTGCTATTTGCATGGAGCTATTTGAGAGCAGAGACTATCTTTTACCTTTTTTTATTCCAGGGCTTAGAACAGTGCATGACAGACATAGTAGTCATATGAAAAATCGTTATTGACTGATTGATGAAGATTTCTATTTTTTAACTGCTCAGTCCAGTGAGCTTTTCAAAAGTAATTACTGTTATCATATTTCACCTTGAGATAATGCTTAAGGTTTATGATATATTTCTTACAATAGCCCTGCGAAGCACAGAGATATTAGAAGCATCATTTTCCATATTTTATATACATTGGAGAGGTGAAGTGACTTGTTCAGAGTTACACAGTGAATATAGATCAGAACTGGAATTCAAAACCAGATTTTCTGACTGCAAGATGATGCCAATATGGCATGAATCAGGGGGCAGCTATGTGGCTCAGTGCATTGAAAGCCAGGCTGAAAGCCAAGGAGTCTTGCATTCACATCTGGCCTCAGACACTTCCCAGGTATGTAACCCTGAACAAGTTACTTAAACATTAGTCATTGCCTAGCCCTTACTGTTCTTTTGCCTTAGAACCAATATTAATTCTGAAACAAAAGGTAAGGACTTTTGTATAACAATATGTGTGTGTGTGTGTGTGTGTGTGTGTGTGTGTGTGTGTGTGTGTGTGTGTAGATGGCATGAATCCCTTCCTTTTTCTTTTCTTTTTTGTTGCTATCATAATTTTGGATGCCTCATCTTCAGCCAATTTTAAATAGTCTTCTAAGGAAGAAAACATTTACAATCTATCCATGGATTAAAAAATATCCATAGCTTTTGCTGCTCAACAATGGGAGAATTCAGACTATTACAGTTTTCTTCCACTTTCATCTATCAACTTCCTTGGGATAAAAGGATCAATTTAAGTGTCACAAGAATGACCTCCCAGCATGAATAATTCCTTAATGGAAAAAAAAAACCTCTTGGTGCACAAAAAGTATACCCAAATTGAATCAAACACACTTGAGGCAATTTCTTAATTGGTGAGGAATTTAGAATAAAAATGAACAAACATGTTTCTTACAATAAAAGCAAAAGCTACACTTATACAATTTTAAGGTTTCCAAAACCCTTTCTTCACAATAACCCTATAAGGTAGGTAGTACAAGTATTATAATTCATTACATTTTGTTGTTGTTTGATTATTTTTCAGTTATGTATAACTCTTTGCTACCTTGTTTGGGGTTTTAATGGAAAAGGTATTTGAGTAGTATGTCATTTGTTTCTCTACCTCATTTTACTGATGAGGAAATTGAAGTAAATAGGATTAAGGGACTTGCCCAAGGTCACACAGCTAATAAGTGTCCAAGGTCAGATTTGAACTTTGGAAGAAGAGCCTTCCTGACTTCAGACCTGGCATTCTATCCACTGTACCCCCTGCATGCCCCTAATTCATTTTATATATATATATATATATATATATGCATGCACACATACATATCTATACATCTGTGTACATAGATATATTAAAATACACATGTATATGCATGTGTGTACATACACACATATTATAGCAAGCTACCAATCTACAATGATGAATGATGGAGGCAGTTCTGGAGGAATTTTTACCTGCAATTATAAATCTCAACTTAAAAAAAACTTACATAGGTATATAAAATATGTCAACATAATGTATGTAGTGGTTTGGATTTTTTATTGGATCTTCTCTTTCATTTCTATAAAGAGTGCTTGGTTGCAGTTTCTGGTAATGATTCTGGATCAGTACCTTTTCCACATCTTAAATTTTCTGAGAAACTGAGAAGTTATGTAACTTGTTAGAGTTGGCAGGTGATAGTGAAATGATATTACACATAAAAGTTTTCAGTCACTCACCAAAAACCTTTTGTTTTGGGCCCTTGCAAACAGCTGATACTTAATTAATATTTGTTGAACTGAACTGAATTGGAATTAAACCAGTTTGTTGTAGGTAGTAAGCTTTCCTTCCTGAAAATAATAACAATAATAAAGTTTAATAAAATTTTAATTTAACAATTTTAAATTCTTTTTAATTAAAAAAAGTTTAGTATTCCATTTCCCTAACTGAATGAAATCCTTTGTATTGGGAAGAACCTGGGTACAGAGAGGGCACTTACCCCAATGTGTATTTAATTGAAGTCGGACATTGATTAAGGAATGTTTTGGAAGGTAGGTTGCTGGCCAATAGTTGCTTCTACTCTCAGGCAGAGACATTTCAGCCAGATTAATAAAAGAGAAAGTAGAAACACATACAAGTATGGTAAAATCTTTAACCAAGGAGGTGAATTCAGACAACACAATAGTAGCAGCAGAAATAAAAGGTGTCCCAATATTATCTTTAAATGCTAGCTTAAAAGAATGTTAAATATCTTAGAAACCTAGAAACAAGGGAGCCCACAGCATTTATTAAATACCTGCCATGTGCCAGACAATACTGAAGCCTAAGGATATAAGACCAAAGCAGGATAGTCCCTGCCTATGGGAGTTTACAATCTAAAGAGGGGAAACATATGTACATATATGAGTATAGAAAGACTATATACAAAATTAGTGCAAAGTAGTTTGGAAAGGGAAGTCAGTGGAAAAGTCCCTTGTGGGTTTTAAAGGAAACAAGGGAATCCAAGAGGCTAGAGGAGGAGAAAATTTCAACCTGCAAAGATATAGAGATCAGAGTTGGACTGATATATGTAAGAATCAGCAATGAAGACAGTATGGCTGGACTCTAAATTGTATGGATTAGAAAACTTTATTAGAAGTATGGAATGGTAGGAAGGTGTGTTTGTGTTGTTATTGTACAGTCGTTTCAGTTGTGTGTGACTCTTCATGATCCCATCTGGCATTTTCTTTGCAGAGACACTACAGTAATTTGTCATTTACTTCTCCAGCTTACTTTACAGATGAGGAAACCGAGGCAAACAAGGGTAAGTGACAACAAGATGTGAACTATTTTTAAATCAAATTAATTTTCCCAATTAAAAAATATCCATTTTTCTCTACCACCCCAACTAGAAAAAAATTAAAGCAAAATCCTTGTAACAAATATATAACATCAAGCAAAACAAAGCCCTGCATTAACTGTATCCAAAAAACATGTCCCATTTTGTACTCTCAATCTATCACCTCTCTTGTCAGGAAGGATATAGCACATTTCATCATTAGTACGCTGGGATAATCTTTGTTCATTACATTGATCAGTCTTGGAGTTTTATAAAATTGTTACTTTTTATAATGCTTTTTTTGTATAATTTTTTTTTTATAAATTGTGCTTCTGGTTCTGATCACATCACTCTGCCTCAGTTCCTCTTTCAATAGGAGTCAAATCTCTTCCTTTCAATATCAGATATAGGAAACTTGAAATACAAAGGCTGGTTAAGGTATGCTGAAACTCTGATAGAAATTCATTATCAATAATCTGTAATAAACCAAGTGATGGGTTAATTACAAATGAATAATCCATATTATTTTCTGTTTTGACAAGAAGAAAAAGAGATGGTGATAAGAAAGGTTATATTGAATCTTTTCCAATCTCACTAATTCTAGTGGCTTCCCTCTCTGTTAATAAATTACTGTGTATCTTGTATATAGATTATTTGTATATATTTGTTTGCATACTATATCCCTACTTAGACTGTA